>NW_027509794.1:0-122500 GCF_048541705.1 Temnothorax americanus | reverse complement strand
TAAGCATTTCCAAGTTCGATTGTTCTCTTAGATTTTTTATAGTCTTAGACGTTTATTCGCGAGAACGCAAGTGCCCTTTTCCTTCTTCATTCAAGCGATTCGATTTTGTATTTTAGCACACGGGAGATCAATCGAGCGGAGGTCAATGATATATTAATCTAAATTGGAATCTATTATCTTCGATCAATGGTGGACGAATGAGTCATTCGTTTGGAAGTTCGGATAACAATATATCTACTAGATACATAAGTGGGCAATTACAAGAAAGGACAGATTAAAATAATCATGTAATTCTTTCATGTGAAATTTACTGTCGAAAATATAGTAACGTACAGAATCGATATTTTATTGAATCAAAGAATATTTCGTACACACATGAGAAAGAGAACATGCGAAAAGTTTTTATTGTCATAAAATCAAAGAAGATGACAAAATGTTTCTTCTTGTAATATATTATATACAACATCAATCTTTTTCTTTCCCGGTAAATAAAAGATACAAAAGCGCAACGCTCTTCATGCGCCATCAACCAGGATAAGGGTTGTTCGCACGAGAGGAAAAACATCCGCTCGATAGATCTCCCAGACTTTGCACAAAGTGGAGTGCGACGAAAAGCGCGAATTGCAGTTAGCGAAGAGTTTTCTTGCTCGACGTTCCTACATCGAGCGAGTTGCTCTGTTATGTGTTTAGAGAATATGTGCAGTGAGTTGCTTCCTCACTTAGTGAGTGGTACAACTTTTAGCTAAGTGTACAGGGTGTCCCGAAAGCTCTCACGGAAAAGAAAGGTTTTGCTGCAACAGCAAATCTATTTGTGAAATATGGGACAACTAACATTTTTTGCTGCGAGAGCTAATTAATTTTGCAATAATACCAAAACCTTTTGTTGCAATAGCAAAATAGTTTTGCTATTATTGCAAAATTAATTAGCTCTCGCAGCAAAAAATGTTAGTTGCCCGTATTGTAGCAAATCTTTTTTTTCCGTGCTCGTCTAACTGCGCATTGATCATAGTAGTATCCATGAAAATTGGACGAAATCTATAATATCCAATTCCGAATACTAACTCGCTAGTGTTACAGATGAATTTCGGATGAGATGCCTTGGGTATACGCGATATCTCGGAAATACAATTTGCATCTCAGCTAAAGCGAAGACGCCGTTCCTTCGTCATTTCGTGGAGATATTTAGATAACAGACGAATCTTTCAATAATCGTTATCCGGGAATAAAACACACGATCCTTTTATGCCTTCGTAATATGCTATGCTAAGAAATCAAGGGACTACTGAACGAACATAATTAACGAGTAATTAAAATAGTCGAACAACGGTTGATAAGAGGAATTTCGAGACACCCTGTAGTGCCCATCGGTTTCGCTACAGTATACTGCAGTGGATACGACTTTGCCTAGAAGACAGCTCTATAGACGCGCGTAGGAGTATACTCATTCTTGGTTAACAATATGTGTAAGCGATATCCTTGTAATATGAGTATAGCGGGTATTCGACGTGGCCGACGTAATGGTATACTTTCGGCTAAAAAGCGGAGGCCGGGTTCGCGGCTGTTCGTCTTACCGTGTTGTCTCCGATCTTTATTTCGACGATGAAGTGCGTTCGTGTAGGTGTATCGTGTAATTGTATGTAAACGCAATTGCACGCGTCGTGTTGACTGATAGATGCGACGCAAATGCTGTGACACGCGTGTCATGAAACGTCTTGATCACGTCTGTTGTCCGTTTGATCTGTTTTCCTCAGTTTCTTGTAAAGGTCCACGTTCGCACGATTTTTGTTCCAAGTGTATAATCCTTTGCATATGTACACAATCAACCGGCATTGAAGTATTAATATATCGATCCTATTGACCCTATACGCAGCTTCCGAGGGTGACAATATGTTGATTATTAAATTATTTCAATCGTCAAATTATGTCATTTATTTAACTACTTTTATTGCCTTTTTTCATTATAACTATCTAATTTTACGTCTACAAGGATAAATCCAATGTGATATTAAAAAATATACTTTGTAAGCATTTAAATCTAGAGAACTGAAAAACAAGCAATGATCCTTTCGTGAACAATTGAATAAATAAACTTTATGAATTATTTTCTTACAATTAGACGTCTCGTAAAAGTCTTATTATATAGGTTGGGATCAATCCGCTCAAATATCTAAAAACTCGCGCGTAAGTTTTATAAGGAAACTTTTCAGACAAAAATTGTTCAGTATTAAGGGGGTCATCTGATTATGACTTTTACTTGACCTTAGTCAAGGTCAGAGCACTATTTTAAGGTCAACTTTATTTTTTTTCAAATAGGAACTCCCACTTTTCATCACATATTTTTGTAGCTGATGTCAAGACGTTTTCAAAACACATAATTAAGCTCTCTTTCGTTAAGTATTTCTTGAGATATTTTAAATTTTGCATATTTTTTAATATAAAATATGAAATATCTTAAAAGGTATTCATTTTTCGATAATTTTATATTGGTACTTTTATACATAAAATAATAAAAAAAATCGATTGTTGTATAAAATTAATAAAAAAAATATTTTAAAAAATTTTATTGCATTTTATAGACGCACTAAATTTTGTAAAATTGTAAATGTATAAATTAATATTATTATTCGATTCCTTTCATTACTCTACGTATAAAAGTATCAAGATGAAGTTATCAAAAAATGAACTTTATGAGATATTTCATATTTTATATTAACCCTTAAATGTGCCACACCCCCCTCTCAAGAATCTCGTAAATGACATGAGGGGTCTAAAAGACCCCAGCATGAAAAATGTCTCCTTACTCATTGATTTTTTAATCTTTAGTTATGAAAATTTTTTTCAATGTTGTTCAAGGCTTAGAAAAAAGAATAAAATACTTATATTGTTAAAATTTCAATTTCAATATAGTATAAAAAATTAAATAAACTGAGTACTGCTAAGTGTACAAACGGGTAGGTCAATCTCAACTATCATCAATGGGAGCATGAGCTCCATTTTTGGCAAGAACATTTGAAAACATTTCATTCTAAAGGGTCTGGTGTCCGCTGGACCCCACGGGGCATTTAAGGGTTAAAAAATATTATGGTAAAAAATATTTCAGAAAATACTTAACAAAAGAAAACTTTATTTTATATTATAGTATTTTGAAAACGTCTCGACATCAGCTACAAGAATATGTAATAAAAAATAGAAGTTTCTATTTAAAAAAATAAAGTTGACGTGTTGAAGTAGTGCTCTAACTTTGACACAAGGTCAAATAAAAGTCAGCATCAGACTCCCTCAACACCTTTTGTTTAAAACACACACACAGAAGCTAATTCAGAAGCTTTAAAAAGTTTTCTTCTAAAACTTACAGGTTTTGAGATATTTGAGTGGATTAATTAAAATGGCCCATCCTATATGTATATTAGCATAAAGTATATTCAATCTGACATTATTCGTAGCTATACCCTCTTGTGTGACTTATAATTAGAAAAAACTTCCTCTAGTTAATTTAATATAGCTTTTAATAATATACTTTAACTTTTTTCTACCTTTTTTTAACTACACTTTCTATTCGTTAGTTCGCTTCTCAAAGTGGATTTGTCTTACTTTAAATACCATACCAAACCAAACCTAACCTAACCAAGAATAAAATACGTGACCTGAGATTTATAATATACCCAAAGATTTAGAAATGTCTGATTTTAACGCGTCGATGTACCCAAAAATCGTGCGACGCGCAACAAATCCCGAGGGAGCAAAAATCTCGTAAGATGCGGAAGGGAGGAACGAGAGTCAAGAACGACTTGAGGAAACCGGAAAAAGAACGAGGGAGACACGAGAAAGGTATGGCGGAAAGTAAGTATCGTAACCACATTATATTAGTATAGTATGCAATGTGGAAGAGAAAGTATACGCAGACAGCAGTGCCGAAAGCCCGAGAGAAGCCGAAGAAAGAAGGGCGGAAAGAAGAGCGGAAGAGAACCAAAGAAGCGCGCGAGGAAGTCAGAGTCAGCCAAAAAGAAGAAAAAAGGGAAAAGAAAAACGCACGCGCGCGCGCGCGAAGACCACCGCGCTTGGACGGTGAGGGTGAAATGTATGTGAATGGTATAACAATGGTCTGATTGTGAGTGTGCTGCTGGACAGTATGTAATACCACTAAACACGAGTATATATACAGTACACATCATTGTTGATAACAGGGGTGTAGTAATAAAATAAAATAAAAACCGGCTACACCCCTGATCAATAAGTATAAAACAGTAAGTGTCGATGATGCACGCGTGAGTGTCGCGTGTTATATTATCTCCTCAGCGAAAAGGAATATAGCGAGTAACGGGGCCCCGTTTCTCGCGTCGGCAGATTCATATCCGATTTTCCCTGATCGGTATTCCGGCGCCTAATCTGAATTGTTTGGTCGGTCGTTACGATTACAACACTCACAGATAATTTCGTGAGAGGAAAAAGAATAATTTCAAGATAGACTGGAGTGCTTCCGCTCAGGGTTAATGGCTGTATCAGTATAGGAATCGAGAAGTTAGAGAACGAGGCGAGCAATAAAGTTATAATAGATGCCGAAAAGTCGCTTCTCGACAGATTAGAGCGGAAAGCGTAAAATTTTTCGAATACGGGAAATTGACTGCCTCGGAATCGCTGTCCTGCTACCAGTCTCCTTCCCCAGAAGCAATCTGTATGCAGGACATGTCAGAAATACGCGGCGATATTTCAGAGCGATGCGCGATGGTCGTGAACAGATGTGTGAGGCGGAGAGATGCGCGTGCAGGAAAACGATACTTCCGTCCATTAGCAGAACCGCGCGAGCTATCGCTCGCAATTGTGTGTGCCACGCTCATGAGATATCGTCGCGTATTTGAATCGCACGGCGGATAAGAAGAGTATTCTCTGTGTCTTCCCCGCTTATATAAACACCCGACCCGACAGTCTAATTATTTTAATTTTACGTAGCAGAAGCGAGGCGTTTTGAGAATTAATAACAGCAGTACGTAAAAAACCGAGGGGAATCAATCGGTACTTTTTATCTTTTAGGTATCGTTTACGAGGTCTCCAATATTTTTAGTTTGACGAGGCAAAAGATCGGCAAATATTTATAGCAACGAAATCATAAGTATGGATGAGTACTATTCTTATCTCCGGTACCCCGGTACGTTATGTGCACACTGTAAAATGTTGATATTTTTTATATCGCCGGTTGTCGCTTCCAGTGTCGGCCGCGACCGGCGCGGCGTGACGGCCACGAGAGCCGCGCACGCCAGGATCTCTTTCGTACGTTCTTTCGGAATTTTTCTCTTTCCTCTCGCGCAAAACTCTCTATTTGTTTATGTTAGATGCTAGAGTGAAGTGGCTTACCGCCTTGCTCGTCCAGCATTACGAGGGATTTCATCCCGACCTCGTGGCTCTAAACAGGCAACCGACAGGCAATCAGGCGGCGTGTTAAACATCGAGGAAAAGTTAATCGCCGTCAGGACGCTCCCTCGCCTCCGCGGTGATTCTCATCCCTTCCCCCCCCCAATAAAAGAGAAAAGGTTCTCCCCGCCAAACATTCACCGATACCAAACGCGGGTAGAAACAAGGGAGAGACGTGAGGCAGAAAGATAATGATATGGAGAAAGAGATAGAGATGAGAATGTCGGAGTGGCGAGAGGGCGCGAACGACGAGTTTCGACCTCAGCTAATTAATATATTATGCATATCAGGAGGGTGGATGAATGAGGGTGGATGAATGAGGGTGGATGAATGAGGGTGCTGGATGACGACGTAACGCTTGACAGTTGGCGGTAAATGCTGACACGTGGCAAAAATAGGATTCAACGATAAAAAAGAGGAGGGGATATTAGAAATGATGAAAGGGGACGAGTACAAAGAAAAGTTCACTCTATTACTTTTATTCTTAACCCTCAGTTACCTCACCTGGGTCTGAGAGACCCTGCACATTGTTAAAACGTGCAGGGTCTTATTTAAAACGTTCGTAAAACCCTTGTATCTTTTTCTCCTGACTGCTGCCAACCTTCGGTTGGCGAAGACAAGGGAGTATGCGTTTCACGGAGGCCGAATCTTTGTTACCTTAGTTCTCGATAACTACAACATACTTTGATATGTGCTTCCGTATATAAGTTTCTTATTGATCAAGCAGGGTTTATAGCGTATAATTATCATTAATCGTTGTGTTAATAAAAAAGCGAAAAAACGATATATTACATTTATATGTTCTCTTATTGGCTATCGACTGAGTTACAGAGGAAATTGATTAACCAATGACATGCATCCACATGGGGAATTTTAGTGAGATTCTAGTTGCCTCTATGGGCTTCGGCAGAACGTATAGCTTTTCTATTCATCGCTGCACGCTCATTGGATATCGCGCGGCGTGCACGATGTTATCGCGCGCGCTGGTCTGCTCTATTGCTCACATGTCATATTTGGCCGGTAGTTAGAGGTTAAGTTTGTTTATACAGGTTTAATCTTTACAAAATTAAATAAAAATATAATAAATAGTGTGATAAACAGTAATACACTGCTTAATACAAGTTTGTTTATTGAATTATTTCCTCGGAAATACCATGTGGTATCAGGTATCTTATGTGTGTGTATACATACAGGGTGTCAAGTAATAATTAAGCGGATCACTGCTCGTGATGGGCAGCTAGAGCGGGTAAAACTGAATCAAAAAGTCTTACTGTTTTGTAAGTATTTCAATAATTAATAATAAAATAATTAATAAAGATACGCGAATCAAGATGCGTTTGTGCGATTCGACGAGAAGGAGCAGTCAAATGTTTACGTTGCTATTAGGCCGCGACGAGACATTGGGAGGAACGCTAATGTTTATAACAAAAGTTATTAACTATACATAAGTGACACTCATTGTCATTGTTGTTTATAAAGCACTCCTCTCTCATAATATTTCGCTATGCACATAGTAACGTAAACGTTGGGCTGCTCCTTCTCGGCAAATCGTGTGGATGCACACTGATTATAATTCTCTTATCTTTATTAATTAATTTCTCATTAATTATTGAGAAACTTATAGTACGACCAAAGACGTTTAATTTGATTCAGTTTAATTCGCTCTTCCTGTCCACGAAAAGTGGTCCGCTTATTATTACCTAATACCCTATATATACATGGTTATATAATTGTAAATTTAATATATATGGGGCATTCTCCGTGAAATCAGACATCCCCTCTGTCCAAAAATTGGAGTCACCTAAAAAATTCTTTCGGGGCTCATTTTATAGCTACACATATGTAGTTTTAGAAGAGCTGCGGCCTTTTGAAAAATCAACATGGCGGACCCCAATATGGTGGCCGAAGTCTGCGGGTAACGAGGTACGACAGATGAAATCGTTACTTGGAAGTTATAGACTGTCATAGAAAAATGTGTTAATGTGTTTATTTAGTAGTTAGCATTGAATCCATGGAAAAAATAAATTTTTAGTTTGTCCAAAACCAATATGGCGGCCAAATTATCCGTGAAATGCTAAAAAATAACTATTTCGTTCTTTAAAACGTACAAACTGCGTTCAATTTTCATGAAAATTTATATCATAATACATTTTAAAATATTGATCATAAATTAACAATTGGGACGTCGTATTTGAATATAACGAAACCCAATATGGCGGCTGTATATTCCAAAAATGTTAAAAACGAATGACGTCGATATTCAAATCATACAAACTCTTTCCAATTACACATTTTGTTGCTTGCGATTTGTTAAGTGTTCCTAGGTAATTGTGAGGTGCAGAATCCAAGTATACCGTCAGATTTGTGGTCTATCAGATCTAGTTTACGAGATACGGCATATATGCCTTAGTATCTGAATAAGTCCATAAACCGATAAAAAATCATCTCATTTGTTAACTTAAGTACATTTCTGGTTACACTGGTCGACAAAATATGAACTTTTTCTCTATTTTGACATTGAATAAGTAAGTGAAGGCAAGACAGGTAGTTTTTCGAGCCAGTGAAGTCAAGAGAGAGAGACTGTCCAGCCAGTGAAGGCAGGAGAGACAGATTGTCCGGCCAGTGAAGGCAGGAGAGACAGACTGTCCGGCCAGTGAAGGCAGGAGAGACAGATTGTCCGGCCAGTGAAGGCAGGAGAAATAGATTGTCCGGCCAGTGAAGGCAGGAGAAACAGATTGTCCGGCCAGTGAAGGCAAGAGAGACAGACTGTCCAGCCAGTGAAGGCAGGAGAGACAGATTGTCCGGCCAGTGAAGGCAGGAGAAATAGATTGTCCGGCCAGTGAAGGCAAGAGAGACAGACTGTCCAGCCAGTGAAGGCAAGAGAGACAGACTGTCCAGCCAGTGAAGGCAGGAGAGACAGATTGTCCGGCCAGTGAAGGCAGGAGAGACAAACTGTCCGGCCAGTGAAGGCAGGAGAGACAGATTGTCCGGCCAGTGAAGGCAGGAGAGACAGATTGTCCGGCCAGTGAAGGCAGGAGAAATAGATTGTCCGGCCAGTGAAGGCAGGAGAAACAGATTGTCCGGCCAGTGAAGGCAAGAGAGACAGACTGTCCAGCCAGTGAAGGCAGGAGAGACAGATTGTCCGGCCAGTGAAGGCAGGAGAAATAGATTGTCCGGCCAGTGAAGGCAGGAGAAACAGATTGTCCGGCCAGTGAAGGCAGGAGAGACAGATTGTCCGAATTTTTAATATCTTAATGAGAGACTAGCGACGAGGAAATACTGCACAGCGCTCAATTAAGTAATAAAAACACAAGTTTGTAAGTTTGAAAAAACGATCACTGTTTTAATCTGTTTTTTCAATATCTAGCGGCCATATTTGATCAACCACGTTCAAATTTTGTTACCGCAATAACGAAATCATAGTCAAAAATAAAAAAATAATGAAAATTCTTAAAAATTTGAAAAAGTAAAAAAAAGCAATTAAAAAATACCGTAACACTCAAATTAATAATAATTAGAACGAGTCTGTATGATTTGAATATCGACGTCATTATTTTTTAACATTTTTCGAATATACAGCCGCCATATTGGGTTTCGTTATATTCAAATACGACGTCCCAATTGTTAATTTATGATCAACATCTTAAAATGTATCATGATATAAATTTTCATGAAAATTGAACGCAGTTTGTACGTTTTAAAGAACGAAATAGTTATTTTTTAGCATTTCACGGATAATTTGGCCGCCATATTGGTTTTGGACAAACTAAAAATTTATTTTTTCCATGGATTCAATGCTAACTACTAAATAAACACATTAACACATTTTTCTATGACAGTCTATAACTTCCAAGTAACGATTTCATCTGTCGTACCTCGTTACCCGCAGACTTCGGCCACCATATTGGGGTCCGCCATGTTGATTTTTCAAAAGGCCGCAGCTCTACTAAAACTACATATGTGTAGCTATAAAATGAGCCCCGAAAGAATTTTTTAGGTGACTCCAATTTTTGGACAGAGGGGGTGTCTGATTTCACGGAGAATGCCCCATATATATAAATAAAAATCATTAAAAATGTTGAAAAGATAGAGAAAATTACTTAAGTTATAATTAATCTTATACTATTGTGTATAAGATTTAGATTATGCCTAGTACCTACATTTTCAACTATTTATATGTATATTGTAAAATATGTTTCTGCATAGCATAGAAATATATGTATTGCTTTTAAAAGTATAAAATAAATAAATAATTAAAATCTCGCAACAGCAGCAAAAAAATAAGTAAACAAAAATTATAATAATATAAAATAAATAAAAACCTAAAAATTAAGGGTAGACTTCCGAAAACGGCCCCCCTCCGATTTCGATGAAACTTTGTGAAAAGCTTCGTTTTGGGTTAAAATGAAAGCCCTTAAAAGGAATTTCGGCGACTCCTATGATAAAGCCATTTTTTTAGATAAAATGATAAAAAATATAGGAAAATCTTCGTAATTCTACAAGATGTTATAAATTGAATATATACTGTTTGTATTTAATGATTTAATGTTTTTATTATATACTTACAGCAGAATACATAAATAATATGCTTTGTAATATATTACACTTTCCACGCGAACCGAGGTTCACGCACACCCCCCCGTGCTTTCGGGGGAGGTGCGGTAGTCCCAAAATAGTTCACGCATACACTTTCCACGCGAACCGAGGTTCACGCACACCCCCCCGTGCTTTCGGGGGAGGTGCGGTAGTCCCGAAATAGTTCACGCATGTACTTTGTAAAGCACACTATGTGTCTAGTTTAAAAGATGTGGAGCTCCCCGCAGGGGAGCGGAACCTACTGCCCCCACGCATACACTTTTCACGCGAAACGAGATGTCACATGGGTTCGTGGCGCGCTTTACAAGCTTGTTTATATATATACATACTAGCTTCTGACCTTGATTATTTAAATACAAACAGTATATATTCAATTTATAACATCCTGTAGAATTATGAAGATTTTCCTATATTTTTTATCATTTTATCTAAAAAAACGGCTTTATCATAGGAGTCGCCAAAATTCCTTTTAAGGGCTTTCATTTTGACCCAAAACGAAGCTTTTCACAAAGTTTCATCGAAATCGGAGGGGGGGCCGTTTTCGGAAGTTTATCCATTATATATTTATTCATTATATATTTATATATTATATATTTATATATTATATATATTTATATAATAATTACCATATTATTAATACAATTGACACACTATTAGGAAATATTATCTAATAACAAATATGATTGAAAATATATAAAAATACTTGATTACTTACTACAATTTATTCTTTTTATTATTATATTAGGCATTACAGATATAATTATTAATGCATATTTTAAAAGAGCAGTCGGGAGACGCCACGCCAAGTGTTTCTCAATCACGTTTTAGATGTCAAAGAAAATTCTGTATTTAAGTTGTTTAACTGCGTACAAAAAAAGAGAAGCAAAAATATATGTTGAAATATTAAGTATAAAATTTGGCGTGGCGTCTCCCGACTGCTCTTTTAAAATATGCATTAATAATTATATCTGTAATGCCTAATATAATAATAAAAAAAATAAATTGTAGTAAGTAATCAAGTATTTGTATATATTTTCAATCATATTTGTTATTAGATAATATTTCCTAATAGTGTGTCAATATTGTATTAATAAAATATGGTAATTATTATATAAATATATAATATATAAATATATAATATATAAATATTTTATAATTAATATTATTTAAAATTTTTAGAAGTTTTTAATTTTGTATTTTATACTTATTATTATATGTGTATTACATTTTTATTACCAAATAATTAAACCTGTTTTTGGTTAAATTTTTGTATAAGTTATTGTTTTTAAATTTTTTTATATAAGTTCTTGTTTAGTCAGTACTACGTCAACTTGAAAAAAAGCAATCTTTTTCGCTTTTTCAGAAAAACACGTCTTCCTTTTTTTTAAATAACATTTACATTTTTTAACTTGAAATAATCTAACTTGCACAGTCTTGTAGATCTTTAAAAGACGCATCGATTAAAAAAAACGACTTCAAATTGATGCATTTGTCTTAAAGATACAAGCTAGAGAAAACGGCAGGGGTCTCAGACCCTGGTGAGGTAATATCGGATTGTAAAAACGTAAGGTAACTGAGGGTTTTAATTAATTAATCTAATTATTCAGGAGGAATATCTAATTATAATTTTAGGAGGATTGGATGAACGAAGACGCAGTCACGTTTTTACGCTACGTATAATTAGTAGCAATTAATTTGTTAAGATGTAAAAAGGATGGCTGAGTATTCAATGAAAGGTCCTGGTAATTAATAGGAAATGCGTAGATTTCGTGCTAATTATACTTCCTGCGAATCCTAGAGGATGAATGGAAAATTCAGTCATGAGTAGGAGGGGCCTAAAAACAAGCGATACTTTATAAACACTGGAGAATGAAAAGTGAAAGATGAGACAAAAATAGAATAAACCTACGCAGTTTTCCGTAACATTTTCATGAATTCGATGTTGATAATCTTTCGCACTTACGTATATAAAGAACAAGTTTTCTCCACTTCTGTGAAGTTAGCATTTTAATTTTGGAATTTTGATGTAATTGATGGAGTTCTAGCCTTTCCCCAAAGAGTTCTTTCTAGAGTTCTTGATATGTTAGAAAAAGAGTTCTAGTAATTTAACCCCAAAAAGAGCGGTTTGTGAAGTTTTGGGGTGTGCCAACTTCACGATTCGTGATTCGAAAATCGACGATAATAATTTTTTAATTTTAATTTGAATAAATCTTGTGTCTTAATACTTTTCGATGGAACTCTTGAGGTGCTATACAGAAATCCGAAAAAAAAACATTAGTTTAAAAAAAATCTTTTTTCCGAACTTAATCTCAATTAGGCTAGAACTCTTTTTGTAACCTATCAGGAACTCTAAAACTCTTTGGGAAAGGGCTAGAACTCCATCAATTACATCAAAATTCCAAAATTAAGGCATTAACTTCACAGAAATATTTTCTCCAACAATATGCTTTTCGTTGCGAGTGATAAATATCAGATTTCTGAGTGCGAACGATTCCGCCAGGTGATAATTCCGCACTTCGAAGAAGTAAATGGACATCAGAGCAGAGCAAAGCCAAAGAGGAAGTGGCGAAGGCGAGAAAGACAGAGAGAGACAGAAGTGCAGAAAAAGGTAAAAGGATAGCGGCATACTCGGCCGACGAGTGTCCCGCGCAGTAGACATCGATAGAGTATCATGCCACTGGAAGATACGGTACTGGAGATACGGTATCGGGGAGATCGGGAGACAAGATCGGGGTAACGAATAGAGTTCCGTCGGGTGCCCTAAACCTAGGTGGGACTCTAAAAGCGACAATGTCGCTGAAGTATTATAAGTTTGACATCGACGGGACGTCATTGATCTTTCGACTCATCCGCTAGCGATGCGAGAGAGCCGCTCTCGTCATCGCGGGATCCTCGCTCGTTTGCTGCCTCTGCTCGATGACAGCGAATGGGTCAATGTCACGGATCACCCCTCGGCGAAGAAAAGAATCGACTCGCACGGTCGACTGGTGTCGACCCCGTGCCCAATTAGACCGTCAATCATGTTGATTCGCAAATAATTACTTTGCGAGAGATTACTAAATAAAAAATAAATAAATAAATCTCATACTAATTAATAAAATCAAAATACAATTGAGGTATTTCTCAATTGCAGACACGCAAACAAGATCCTGGAATGTTCGAGGACGAGCGATCATCCAGTTGACCGTTCGCAGTCGATTCTTCATTTCGCGTGACTCTATCGGGATTCCGCGGTAATGATCACAACATCGGAAGCACGCCCTTCCCGAAGGGAAACGCAAATTAACAGCTAATGAAAGCCGTCCTACGCTTCGCGCCTTTTCGCTTTTTCCATCGGCTTTTTCCCCCTCTTTTCTCCGCTTAATTGTTATGCGTTATTCTTCTTCTTCTTTATATCAATGTATATATGATATTTTTTACTCATTGAACTATCGCATCGCTCGCTCGTTCTCCGCAGGATAGAGAGATAAAGAGAAAGAGAGAGAGAGAGAGAGAGAGAAAAAGACAACGACTTATTGGTGTTTACTGGGAGACTGCTTACCGCCTTGGTGGTCTAACATCGTCAGAGTGTTCGCTCCGATCTCCTCGCTCTACGACAGGTTCGAAGGTGCCACACATTAACGGAAACGAAAGAATCGTTTTTCTCAGTGGATGCGTGCGAGAATTAACTGCGGAACAAAGTCACAGACAAGAAAGCAACAAAATCGCACGGACACGTCCTATCGAGTCAGAAACGGTGACTTTTATGCGGGAACAGAATCATTCGTAATAGTAATATAATTCAATTATAAGACTGCTAATTCGCCAATCGTTTGCCGCAACTTTACCGCAAGTTGCGTTTGTCAGTGTATAAAAAAAAATTTTCCGGAATCTGGAAAATAGTGCCTCTCGACAGAACGTGCCGTGCGCAATGAACAGATAATAATATATCCATTGACGTCAAACAAATAGGTAATATAATAAGAAATAATAATAACAATAAATAATAATAATAATAATAATAATAATAATAATAATAATGTTAAAAATAGTAAGAAGGTTAATAAGAACGATGAGAACTGAAATGAAAATCCAGAAGCAGATCTTGTGATATTGATATCTCTGCCAATTATACGTACATAATCCCCTAATCGCAACGATGTAACCATAATCGCTCACCCCCTTCTTCATAGACCGATTGCAGTCATGCTGTTTTATAGTGCTATTAATTATTTGATCATTAACTATTTTTTATATTAATAACAGATTCTCCTAAGAAACGACGAATCACTAACGACAGTTTTTCGGATAATCCGAATTCCCGAAAAGTGTTCGATTTAACAACCGAGAGGCCTGCATCAAGCTATCCCAATTTCTCAATTATCAGTTCTAATTGAATCTCCCTCGCACCGCAATCATGATTAATCAGTCACGACTGCAACCGGTTTCTGCATTTATCGTTTACGTTAGAAATTATAGAGAGAATAGAGAGATAACAGCGATAACGAACATTGATGTCGACAATATTAAGAGTAATGACGACTGATGAGACGATCTAATCCTAATGGAGCGTAAATAGACGAGATGCGTCGGCGACGTTGAGAAAGAGAAAAAGAGAGAGATTGATTGGCGAACTAGAGACGCCGCCTCCGGAAGAGCTTTCTCCGTGAATAAGAAATAGGAGTAAAAATTATTAGATTAAATCAGACTGCTTCTTGCTTATTTCCCCAGAGTAGAAAAATCAACCTTCCAAGATAATCTTTCAAGAAGAGTCGTAAAGCGAGCTTAAAAATGAGAAAGTGATTGGCTATTGCAAAAAAATTGAACATTTTTCGGGATAATTCTAATAATTTTCACGCTTTCGCGTGATCTTTCCAATGTGACAACGCAGACAATAATAAATCGCATCTCAAACAACCGTCGCCGACGCGTTTCTCGAGAGTCGAATACGTTTTAGGCGAATACATGGCTAGCCGGCCAGGATTATGACGACGATGATGATAATGACGACGATGATAATGACGATAATGATGGTCACTGCTAATTACTCTCGCTAATCGTGCTAATTGGCGATTAGCGTGATTGGCGCGATCGCGCCGAGCGGAGTTTCTTTGCGACATCTCGCTTTTTTGTTAATCTATTTTGTGCCGAGCTCTCAATTAGACGATTGATTCTCGATTCTCATACACGTTTTATTTATATCAGTACACATATAATTCCTTCTGATAACGTATATACCTACACCGCGCACATTACATTTCGGCCAGCGACTCGAAGACAAAGCGGGAACAGCTAGTATATCTACTTTGGTAAGACGACGGCCGACAGAGAGTAGTTGCATGTTCGATGCACAGATTGCAAAAAGAAAAAAAAGAAACAAGAGAAGATATAGAGAAACAAAAAGTAGACAGATATAGAGAGAGAGGAAGTGAGAGAGAAGAAAACAGGTCAAGAGAGAGAAGAGGAATAAAACAAGTTACGACAGACAGATATCTACTGTCATAAGCGTTTACGGAGAGTTACGGAGTATATACTTTCTTGATATGTATGTACAGTTGGGGACAGAAAGGTTGCCCGGTTGAGTTTCGGAATGCATCCTATTTGTATTTAATATCCATCCACTATGTGTCAGCAATTACCAATTATTTTAACATTTCAATATATTTGACATCTTGTTTGTCTGCTCTTATAATGAATCAAGCTGTGTGCATTAATGCTCATCCACTTCCAAATGGGGTGCGTTCTGAAACTCAACCGGACAACCTTTCTGTCCCCAACTGTACACTCGATAAACAAATACATGTTAATATATACATACATAAAAAGATACATATGTATGTAGTTATAAACATATATTGTGTATATACATAAATTTCTTTTTTTTTACATGTAGACTGAAAGCGACACAGCTGTAAGCTTCGCGAGTGGCTACAGTATACAGTGTACAGTAAAGAGATAAAGGACAGAGTCCAGAGAATTACAGCGTGTATCTTGTGGAGTGTGGATCGATCGGGCTAATTGCGACACGAGCGCGACATCGTGACACTTTCAATGATTAACGAGACAGATGACGAAAGTGATGCTGAAATCAATATTCGCTCATAATCGCTTTATAGCGACCAGAAATCACTTTATGGTATATCGATTGCTTAATTAATGACGGCTATTACCGAGGATTATGACGATAATGATTACGGTTTCGCGCAATATTATATCAACATAGTTTGTCTTGTTGCGCTAGAAGTAAGTTACGTAAACTATCATATAGAATGTAGGTTATTATTTTCTATAAATTCTATGGCTCTAGAATGAAATAATACAATAATGCACTTGCGATTATCGAAAACTGTCGCGATGCCTAATTCCTAAGACCGTCCTAATTATTCCGATATGTCCCGTATACGAAAGCAGACGCGATGACAGTTCGATAGATGAAATTGTATACTCGGTACACTTTTAAATTTCATCACATCTGCGAAAGAGTATGAAAGGCCGCGAAGGGAAATTTCGAAAATAGACCATTCCCACACGTTAGATGCCATTGTTGTACTTCTTTGCACGCGAACGCATCTAGCGTTTCGTTTGGATGACAAAAAGTATCTGAGACTTTCTACACGGAGAGGGAGAGGGAGAGTAAATGAATGAGTAAGTGAGAAAGAGAGAGAGAGAGAAAAGGGCGCGAGAGAGATGAAAGGACGAAGATGAGTATTTGAGTGTATAGGTAACCGATTTATCAGAGAAAAAGGCGAGGTAGAAAACAGAAACAAATCAATCACAATCGAATATACTATCTGAACAACAGCTGTTAATAATACACGAGAGCAAGTCCGATCTCGTTAAGCGGTTCCTACAAGTGACCCAACAGTTTGCGCAACAATAAGGAAAAAGGACGGAAAAATTATAGTAAGACCAACACCAGGAATCTAAAAATCGGTACTAAGATAAAGATACATATTAAGAGGTAAAGATTGCCAAAATATCGATACGTTAATATGAAAAATATTGATAAGGTATCGATGCAAAGTTGATGCAATGGTTTGTTTATGTAATAATGATGTCCGTTTGCGTGACAACAATTGCCGCGCAGATTGTTAGATCGTGTATGAGCCGTTTCGCATCAACACTGGCAAGTAGCGGCGGCGATAGCAGCAGCAGCAACAGCAGCAGCGGCAGCAGCAGCAGCAATGACTGATTTATTGCTGGAGGTCCATTTTCACGTCATGTATACATATATATATGTCGTGAAAATTTTTGTCTATATAACGTTAGATTTCTTTAATGTCTGTGGTGGTGAGATATGTAGTGGCGCACAGGGTAAAAACATGCCTGAATAATTCACGTTGTAGTTGCACGAGTCGCACTCGTCGGATCGTCAGGAAAAAGTTTTCTATATACGCTAAAATTTAACGGAATCGAAAATGGATCCTCTCGGTTTCAGTCAAAGACAATAGTACCTATACATATTATACGTGGAAAAGCACCTGACTTGATTTTTTGCGCAAATAATCGTTAAAAAAATTAACTCTATACTTTCAAAATATTTAACAAATTTGAATGGAATTGCATTTTTTGAGTTTAATAAAAATTTCCCTCGACGACCGAAGGTGCAGTCGAGACATAGTGTAATAGTACAAGAAGTAACGTCAGTAATATCAGCAGTATCAGTAGTGTCAGTGATGGCAATGGTGTTGTATTCAGTATAGTAATCGTAGTAGATCCGGCAGTAATGATATACAACTTGTGCAGTGGCAGTTGGCTGTCGATCTCCCTAATCGAGTTTGCTAATCGGGCGTGAAACGATTTTTCATTGTTGATGTTCTATTATGACGTAAGGACTCCGCGAATTATCTCCGTTTTCTTAGGAGACGTAAAGGAGATTAGGGGGCAAAGCTAAAGCGAAACCAACCGTCGGGTTAGCGTCGTCCCGTTAGAAGTGCGGCATTAAATCGTTAAAGCGTGATAAAAACAAGGTAATTTCAAGGCGCGTTAATTCGAGCGTCGATTAATCAATATTTTGGAGACCAGAATCCAGAATTGGACTCTATTCTCGCGTGTATAACAGACGCATCCGAGCTCTCCGAACGGGGAATCCAATTTAGGAAAGTTCTGTCAGATTTTGTCTGACGCCGACAGTGAAACGTTCGCGGAATAAATCATACAGTCCGCGAGAATTCCGCGTACCGTCTACGTCTACGTCTACGAGACTCGGCGCTGCCGAATTACTCGTGCAAACGTATGCCGAATTGGGACACGCTAAATATCTGACGCACATACATTGACAGTAATTAAGGTGATTGTTCGGGGATGGCGGGCCTATATCCGTAATACTTCGGGCCCTGGTAAGACTGAGCTTGTTGAGAGAACAATTTCCGTCTGGTTAGCAGCTATAATCTGCGAGCGTTTCGAGTGTTGACTCTAGAGATTACTGCGTTAACCCTTTCGGTCGTTTTATGAAGAGACTGTCCCGCTCGTTAAGAAAATTCAATATCAAACATAGAATTTATAGAAAGAACATTTTGTGCTAAGATCTTTCTTTGTTAAGAACCTTCGTGTGCACGACCGGAAGAGTCAGTGTTTAATCATTATACCATCGTGCGTGCATCTAATTATTATTATGAGAATAATTACGTATGTATTTTAAAGACTTAGCGGGTTTTTGGAATTATCTCCAACGAGCAGCAAGCATAAACAACGTTTAGGATGAAACTACGGGGTGCCCGAATACTGTTAACTATCGTTGACTAGTGTCGATAAAAAGATATATATTAGGGAAAATGCGGAAAATCGCAAAAATAATTTTAAACAAAAAGATCATATCTACAACTCATATATAAATCGAGAAAATTTTAGTTTCAATTTTTTTTTTAAAGAAGTTGGGCTTTCCAGATATAAAGCAAATTCAAAGAAGAAAAAAGATCTTGTTTTACAATGAAAAAATACAATAAACTTTCGATTAAACGGCAGATTAGTTTCATTTGATGAAATTAAAATAATATTTGCCCACCTCGTGTAAAAAGAATGCCAAAATTATGTAGAATCACAGAATATATGAGTCAATTGTGTGTGTTGTTTCCCGCAATTTTCCTGCTCGAAACTCCGTCATGTTATATACTTATGTGTATGCGTGTTATATGCTTTGTGAGGGGGACACTCGCGGGTAACGCTTGTGGATGACAGACAGTGTGTTGAATTGTAAGACGTGCGTAATTATATGACAACGAGTGGTTTCCTCGTTCCTTCACCTCCTGCTCTCGTTTTCGGCCGTTACTTAATTTCTAACAAGCGGAATTCACTCACCTCCCTGGTCGTCGAGTGCGACCAGAGTGCGGATGCCAGCCTCCTTGCTCTATGACAGACAGAGGCAGCACAACACAGACAACCACCACCAGTGTTAGAAAGCGAGAGATAGAGACAGAGACAGAGATAGATAGATAGATAGATAGATAGATAGATAGATAGATAGATAGATAAAGAGAGAGAGAAAGAGAAAGAGAGAGAGGGGGGAGAGAGAAGGAGGAGAGAGAGAGAGAGAGAGAGAGAGAGGAGAGAGAGAGGGAGAGAGGGAAAGAGAGGGGGAGAGAGAGGGGGAGAAAGGGAGAGAAAGAAGGGGAGAGAGAGAGAAAGAGAGAGAGAGAGAGAAAGAGAGAGAGAGAGAGAAAAAGAGAGAGAGAGAGAGAGAGAGAGAGAGAGAGAGAGAGAGAGAGAGAGAGAGAGAAAAGAAAGAGAGAAAAGGTCGTACATCTTTCTTTACTCTTTCCTCGCATCTTTCTTTCAGTAAGTATATAGTATATAGTAATATTAGTAGTATATTAGTATAGTTATATATATATAGAGGTATATGTAACGGACAAGTCGGTGATAGGTACTGGACAAGCAAGACAAGAGATGGATATTGTGGCCGGATATGTTAAGGTAGTGGCGCGTAGAGAGTGGGACAGAGTGACAAGTATTTCGGGTTCTCTCTCGTTTTTCATTTTCTTTTTCAGAATATCTTTTCTGAATCGTTTTTTTTGTTCCTTGTTCTTTCTATCACGAACACGTCGCGGCGCGCCCTCGGGCTCGCCTTGGCGTACTGTCAATATTATATATACATACACATATATATATGTAATATTATTTATATATATATATATATATATATATATATATATCCTATATGTTTGTACGCGATATCTGCCCGCGACGCAGAGACAGGTGAGCAGAGACGGGCAGGCAAGAGCAATTGAAAGAGAAAAGTATGGGCCCGACCGGCAGGTACCGTCGAACGCGGTGCGACGGTACGAACGTGTCGGCATGTTGTTGCTTGTTGTTGATTTGTTGATGTTGTTGTTCTTGATGTTGTATCGGTCAATGACGATGTTGTTATTGTTGATGTTGTTGTTGTTCATGTTGTAGTTGTTGTTGTAGATGTTGTTCCTATTGCTGTAATTGTCGTCGCCGTTGTTGTGCGTTTATTAATTTTTGTTTTCACATGGCGGATATCTTCCTTCTGACAAAGCGCGTTTTTTTTCTTTCGGTCTCTGTTTCTTTTATTGTTTGATTTTTTATTGGGGGGAGATTTTGTCTTTTGCGAAAATCGATACTCTACGAGTTTCGGTTGAACAGGTTCGATCCCTCAATCGCCGTCGATCGTCCCTACGCTCTTCTCGCGTTTGGAGAGCGGAAGGAAGATCGAGCGCGATCGAGAAGATCCACGTCTGCAGTGTTTCTTTCTTTTTCTGGGCGGTAAATGGAAATTTCTTGGACATTCAGTAACAAAAAGAGCGATACATAGTAAAGTGTAGGTACATCGCAAGGGATAGAGTACACTTTCATTGAGTGAGATTCAATGCGCAAGGCAAATCACAAGCCCCGCGGGGCCTCTTTGAGTCACGAATATGCGCGCGCCGCAGAATCGGTTAAATCGATAAAAGAAAAGAAAACAATCATCCGTAACCATGTATATCATACAACATTTTGAAATATTAGTTTATAAATAGTACATAAATATAGTACATTAATAGAATAGATATAGAAATAAAATAATATTTTAATTTCAAGAATTTTAAGATTGAACAAAAAAATAAAATAAAATCTATAAATATAAGAGACAGAGCATCTCGTAGGAGCTGTTAATATAAGTATAAATAAGAATATAGTAAATATAAATAGGATTATTACAATATACGCAAAATTTAAGACGTAGAAGTTGTACTTGAAATATGTTAAAAAGAATTTAATATCCAACAATAAATAATTTATCAATTTACATCAATATCAATTATAACAATTGAATATACAAGATGTCCCGTCACTCAAGATGCATACATTAAGTCGTGTTATTAAAGTCATTTAGAGTTGAAATTGTTTAATAAACATATGTCTGTAAAATTCTTCCTAACAGAACTACAACCATTGAAAATTGATGTAATATTTTAAAAAGGAAAGAAAAAAGACATTTAATTTAACTTGTTTATTTACAAATGTATTACAAATTCTGTTCAAAATTATCTCCTACAGATTCAATACTAAGTCTTGCCCTAAGTAAAAGTGATTTAACAGCTCACTCCACCATGCCAGGAGAATTTCTTATTTGCGTTGCTGCATCCATAATTCTGTTTATAAGTTCATCTCTATTAAGAGATTTTTTGCATAAACTATTGATTTTATGTGCTCCCAAAGAAAATAGTCCAGGGGTATTTATTTGAAAATGTTTCAAATATTCACATCTCAATGGTTGTAATTCTGTTAAGAAGCATTTATGGGACGTATGCTTATTAAACAATTTCAACTCTAAATGACTTCAATAACATGCTCTTAATGTATGAACCTCGAGTCATGAGACACCCTGTATAAAATAATTTAATACAAAATTCATCGAGATAAATTTCGGCGAAAAATTCCAACGCGAGACACTTCAAGACTCAAAGAGTTGCGAGTACCTGGATAAGTGCAAAGAACACACACGCACACGTAATTGGAGTGGAAGAAGACGGGAGGGTGAATGAAGGGGCAGCAAATAAGTGAATGAGCGAATGAATGAAACAATCGATAAATCGAGGAGGAGAAAAAGATAAGCGACTATATATTTTTGTACATGTTTAACGATTTTCTTTTATACGTTTAATTACAGCCCATATTTGAGCATCGCATTTAACGCTAAACGCGAATATTCGATTCTAAATTTATTCATTAATTAATGCGTTGAGTTATTAAACGCGATCGAGTAACAAGTATTAATTGAATAGAACTCGGACAAATCACATTTAGAGTTAAACGCCGTGAAATAGAGGCGACATTACAAGAATTGTGTAAGAGATCAATTTTCTGACAATTTTTTATTTTTGGCTATTTGTTCATGTTTCGCTCCTTTCCTCATTCGACTTGAGGCACACAAGCGTGCATATCAATATTTAAAAAAATATCAGCAAGTAATGGTGAAAGTGCATAAGAATTAAAGAACCGTGAAGATTGAGAAATCAACGATATCGATGTCAAAATGACGAGCATATCAGATATAAATAAAATACTGTTAGTAAACTTTAGATAAAATACTGTTAGTAAATTCTACACATGAAGAGAAACAGAATAAAGAAATAAAAAATAAATTAAAATCATCTTTCATTCATTAAATGCATTTAATTCCTTATACTCGATGTGTTATATAAATCACATTTTTCTAGTTATAAAATGTTATTTAAAAAAATATAAATTAAGTGTCATTTCACAATAACAAAAATATAACATTATTTTTTTATCAATAGGTGATAAAGAATCAATAGAAATAAATTTAAGTCGCTACGACATTTGAGTACAAATGATTATATACAGGGTGTTCAGCGTAACGGTCCGCACGATTGTTAAGACGCTTCCAATAGTTTAAAAAAAGGTTGTAAGATAAAAATTTATCTATTTTATTTTTGAATTAGAATAATGATTCATTGCTGCTATTGGAGCAATAATTAATATTAGAAAACTTTCTCGGTGTTTATTATGTTTTCATTTCTAGTCAGAACTTATAAGTACTGCTGTTCACAAAATAATGCTGCAAATTTGATATTAAATATCAATAAAAATGATAAGGCGTTGAATTCGTCTTAAAAAGTCCCCTACAATATTAAAAAAAAAAAACAATATAGTGCAATTTAAAAAATTTAAGGTGACTGACTTTTTTATAAAAAAATTTTTTTTAAATTTCTTTTTATTGGAAATTGTAGCTTGCATAAAATAGATAAATTTTCACTTTCCAACTTTTTTTTAAACTATTGAAAGCGTCTCAAAAATCGTGCGGACTGTTACGTTGAACACCCTGTATATGTATAAATAAGTATCTCTCAAATATAAGTATTAGGATGTCCAAAAAAAATTTACACTAACTGCGATATTTTACTTTTCTCATACTTCGGTTGGTTTTTCCTTAGCAAAGATTTTATATTGCAAAATTAATTAGCATATTTTTGAAAATCAGCAAAAATATAAGCGATATACGTAAACGAGATTTAAGACAAGATTTTAATTAAACTACCCGTTTTCTCAACATTGTTCTTCAAACGCAAAATAAGATTTGTAAATTGGTAGAATGTATTCGTAAAAATTACACATTAGACTTTATGAATCTAAACTCATCTATGTTAATTACTCAAATAAATTTTTTATAACTCATCTATATGATAATAATTTAGTTTTTCAAGATTCTTAATTAACGTCATAAATTATTGTTGCTTAAGTAAGATTCTAACCCCGAGAAGAGACAATCATTCGCTTGCATCACTGACTCCTTTGTAAAAATTTTTTTTGGGACAACCCGTATCGATGGAAAATATTTTGTTCTGTAGGATAGCGTGAACTAATGTATGTGCACTGATTGTGAGTATTGATTGTACTGAGCTGTGATGACCGCTTCTAAAAAGAGCGACAGCACGATGCACTGAAGAGGGAAAGTGAATAGTGGCTTGCAGAGAGGAAAAAGGCGAACATACACACACGCACACACACAGACAGCCAACAGCCAAAGCAGGCAGGCAGCGAAATTTTGTCAATCGAAAGACAAACCAGCGATAACGATAATGGAATATATTCAAAATTTATATGTCATTTATATTCTTTCTTATACGAATAATTTTACGTTTCCTTTAAAGCTCCAGAACCGCGATTCTGTAACTCGTTATGCAGTATCATTATCGTTATATATTGCCGTTGCGCAGCTTTTTTACTATATAGTATACCTGCGCAACTGTGGTTATGAGTACATAACGACAGCATAACGAGTTACAGAATCGCACTACTGGGCTTTTTCCCGACATCTTGTGAGATATTGTCTTATAATTGTGATGATTGTGACGTCAGAAGCGAGAAATGTTGAGAATTAACACGTTGAGAATTCTTGCATGCCATTTCTAAATAAAAAGGTATTTGCATAAAATAACACTTTAGATCACTTCAGAACATTTCGAAATCACTCCGAGGTTAAGTTATAGTTCTATCCCTTTTCCTTGACAGTTAGTAAACAGCCGTAAAATAAATATAATATGAAACCTAGTCATGCGCCTGCACATAAGCTTGCATCGTATCACATTCGTTTTACGGTTGTTTAATAACTGTCAAGGGAAAGGGATACAGCTTGAAGTATTTTTGAAATGTGCTGAAGTAATCTGTAGTGTTATTTCAAGCAAATATCTTTTTATTTAAAAATATCACGCAAGAATTTTCAACGTGTCATTTCTCGCTTCTGACGTCACATTCCGACATGAATGCGACGAGTACCGAGGAGCCTTAAAAATGTGATAAAAATTTCCTGAATTTATTTGGCACACATTGAGCTTGTAATATCTTGTCATCAGCGAATATAAATGTTAGAAGCACAGTTAATTAATTAAAAAATTTTGAAAGCAAGAAAAATTAAATTTATGAAGGTTTACTTTACTTATAGAGTTATAGAAAAAAATAGAATTGTTAGTGTCTCTTTATGTTGCAAAATAAAAATCCCTCATTGTTTCAATTTTAATATTATGATTGCCGACAAAATAATCCATAATTATTATTGCTCTTTCCATCCCACATCTTCTTTCAGTACTTCAACGATCATTCCCGAAGAAAATAACAATTTTAATATTGTTTGTACTGTTGTATTAATTACGCCTTAATTTACGCCCAAGATATTTAAATCGCAAAAATCTATTTTTAATTTATTCTCGGGCATATATATTTTTATGAAATTTTGCTTGCGACGAAACTATTGCTATCACGCTGAACTTGAAGAACAGTCGCCAACCGATCTTCCGATCTTCGAAATCTCGCTTAGAGCGGACAAGCAATTGAGCAGGCAAGTGTAGAGATCGCGGCAAGCAAAGACCACACACAGGCATACATCGCGCACATTTATACGAAACACATACATTAACATCCAGCAACGGACAATATCGAGAGAAAGATATATATATATATATATATATATATATATATATAGAGAGAGAGAGAAAGAGTAGCAATAGCTTTGGTATTATACACATATACAGACGCAGCTTTTCTCCATCTTTCCTCTTATCTTCATTCAGTCCTTTTTCCCTTTTCATTTTTTCTCTTTTTGTTTTTCACTTTTTAAGTCGCATTCGCCGTTTTTCTCTTTCCGGGAGTCTCATTTCGCCCTGTCGTTTCGACAGGAGACATTTCTAGTCAGTTCCCTTCTCAGCAAGAATCAAACCCCTTCTCTCGATTCGATGATCGGATCTTAAAGAGCTCTCGCGCGAGATCGATTTGCGCTTTAACCCTTTGCACTCTTCCTGCGTCGAGGTGCAAAATAATAATTTCTATAAGGAACAATAGATATAAAAAAAGCAAATTCTTTATAAACGGATATTAAAAATCACAATACTTTTTAGATATTTTTTTATTCACCATTATCGTTCTTTTAAGCAAATATTAAATATTAATTTTATCAAGGATATATTTCTGCGTAAATCGACATTCATTTATAAACTACTTTTCTATCTAGAATAAATAAAAGATCAATTTAACGTGGAACAGAAGAAGACACAGGCTCTAAAAAAACACCGAATGTGTCATATCTCGCTTTTATGAAGAGGCCACCAAAACGCAGAGTTAAAGAGCGAAAAGTCGAGCCGCAGTTTCATTCAGGATAAAGAACTTCTTTCTTTTCCTTTTCACGCGAGCACTCAATAATATTCTTCCCTCCGTTCGCTGCGCTATCGCGAACTTCGATGCTGTCTCGTCAGGTAATTCGCGTGCTGTGCTGCACAACGCAATCGTTTACAGTACAATACAACATGCGTATGTACAATCGCTGGGATTAATCGGGCCTCGGGAGCACGATTCGATGAGTCGGGCCATTGCTTTGCGTCTTCGAATCCTCATGCGCGTTACAATCTCGTCCGAAGAAAGACAAAGAGAAGCACTGATCGTTGAATCGACGTTTACTTTTCTACGTGTATATAACTAAGTGATTGGAGTATGCGATACCGATCAAAGATGCATACGCATACAAGAAGAAGGTAGGGAACTGCCCTTCGCAGATATACATAAGAAGAGAAAATAGGGAAACGTACGCCTATTAGAGTTCTAGATCTAGATAATAGAGAGGTGACACTGAAATCGATAGGTGTGATTATTGTGCGATATCGTGCAATATATCGATAAGTCGCCATCTTATTTCTTCATATCTGACAGCAGAATCTGAGTAGAAGATGTCAAAGCAGGTTAGAGCAGATGACGTGTGAAGCATATTCTGGACGTTTACGGCCATATATTGAAATTATAGCGGAGCTTGTCTCTATTTTTAATGTGCTTGCAAGAAACAGACCGTCTATATGTGTATATTTATAAACATTAAATCTTATTTATTTTACCATTTTAGTAGGAAACAATATAGCGCTGAATTATGTAATTTAATTAGCCAATCGTGATTTAGTCAGACCATTTCCTTCAATATCGCCTCTCTATTATCTAGAACTCTAACACCTAATGCGTCGACGGTGCGCAAGCATAAAAAAAAACCCTGAACTATTTTCGCAACCATAATAAATATTAATCTCGTAATGATAATCTACAGACTCGATAGTATCTAATATCATTCACCAGCGTCAATTAATTATTATTATATCATATTTGATTAGCCTGCATATGCTCATTGGTCCTGCGTAGTCCTATTATGGTATTGCACGTGAAATCATATTAGCGTTAATTGGCAATTATCATGTTTTAGTATTCCGGGATATAAATATTAGGAAGTCTTTATTGGCGAATAGTGATAAATTAATTGAAGCTACTCGGCGGAAAAATTGTCCTTTAATAAGATCCATTTGTCGTTTAATTTGTAGAAATAAGTAAATAGAGAATTTCTATATTGTTAATAAAAGAATCATCCATAAAAACCGAAATTAACAAGATAAATGCATTAAATGCGGTTTTCTAAACAATTTTCGTTATGTAAATAATTATAAATTCAATAACTTTAACAGAAATAATATAAAAGATGTAAAAAATAGGAGAAAAGGAAACAGATTTTTTATGATTATTTAAACATGAATTTCATATTTTTCCTTTTCTTCTTTTACATTTTTTTCTGCATTCCAGCTGCGTATTCATATACCTACACAAAAAATAATTAAGTTTCTCCTCAATTTTCCTTATTAAAACATCTCGCATATTTGGGTAAATCCTTTTATGTTCTCAATAATAAAACTTTCGTTACGAATTGCTTGCTCAAAATATACACGTTTGTATCAAACAAGAGCGACACCGATAAAGAGAGAAAAAACCGTCGCTCACACACCGTCGCGCAGGGACCTTGCATTAATGAGGGTCATGGAAGAGATGCGGGTGTACCGCGAGTTGATCCTCATCCGGTGACGAAAAATATCACGATCGAGCTTTACGAGACAAAGAGTTAGCGATCGGTTGCTGATCATTTTCTCGCGTCTGATTTTCGGCAATTCTTCTCTTGTGTCGCCGAGAAAGAACACGCAGCCTTAGCGACTTACGAGAACATTTTCATCTCCCTCCCTCATGGAAGCTCGCATCGGTTTGCGATTCGCTTCCTGGCTAGTCGAAAACACGATCAACCGTTTTTGCGTCGTTATCACGCGCCACGACGTGACGATGATGACGCATTGCGCATTATGAGTGTATGTACATACGTACGCTTCTCTTGGTCGATGATGATTCGAGGATGTCTTCGGTGCTCGGAAGAATGCGACAAGTGCGCGTATTAATGCAGCCACAGGTAGGTAGATAAGTAGCAACGTGAGAGGCTGAAATGGAACGGCACGCAAAAACCTCGACGGATTCTCTCCATCCATGGCCGAAAGAAATTCAAGTGGTACCGACCTGCTTTCGCCTCGCGATTATTATATTTCTTGCAAAAATTGCAAATAAAAACAAATAAAATTTCAGCAAATTTGCTTTCGCGCGATTTGTCTAATATTATGCAATCGCGTAAAGGTATAAAAGTTAGCTAAAGCATAATGTAATTTCATGTCATTCAAAACATCATAGCAAACTACACAGTAAAAAATCGTATGTACTTAGCGGTCCATATGTTAAAATTTTTTTGTGTTACCAAGATTTGATTATTATTTCAATGTAAAATTAACATACGACAGCTATGTTATTATTTTCTTAACATTTTCATGAGTAATTGTGTACATGGAGGAGGTTACCTTGAATGACCTTGATTTTTAAGTATGTTGTCAAGGTCACCCTCCTGAGTAACCTTCAGAAGATTTCAGCCCGCGCTCGTTGTTTATTGAAAAGTTATTAACAAAAAATTTGAAAAATATAGCAGTTATTTTTTAGTATTTGAAAGCATAAATGACTAATATATGTCGAAATAGTACATGCATAAACAAAGAAAAGTTATTTAAAGCAGCAAATCGTTCTTTTTGGCTCCACCATTCACGAGTCCACGCGTTTTCGGGTTTATAACTTTCCACGCGTAGAAAGCCCACGCATGTACTTTGAAGGCACACTAAGTGTCTAGTTTAACAATAGTAGAGCCCTCCGCGGTGGGGCGGAACATACTGCCTCCACGCATACACTTTCCACGCGAAACGAGGTGCCACATGGGTTTACAACTTTCCACGCGTGGAAAGCCCACGCATGTACTTTGAAGGCACTCTATGTGTCTAGTTTAACAATAGTGGAGCAGGGGGGGCGGAACCTACTGCCGCCACGCATACATTTTCCACGCGAAACGGGGTGCCACATGGGTTTATAACTTTCCACGCGTGGAAATGGTCATATATTAGTCATTTATGCCTTTTAATACTCAAAATAACTGCTATGCTTCTCAATTTTTTTTTGTTAATAACTTTTTAATAAACAACGAACGCGGGTTGAAACCTTCTGAAGGTCACTCAGGTGGGTGACCTTGACAACATACTAAAAAATCAAGGTCATCCAAGGTGACCTTTTCCATCTACACAATTACCTTTTCATTTGTTACACTTATGTCAACTTAACATTTTATATATGTCATTTAAAAATTAAATATTATTTTAAGTTTTTTTAACACAATTACTTTAAAAAATCAACACGTCTTAAAGTTATTTTAACACATACACAAAAGTTAAAGTAAATTTTCAAATAATTGTAAACTTTGACATACAAAATAATTAAATTTACTAAAATTAAATGTTTCTATTACACATAATTCAAGTAAAATCTGTAAAATAATTAATATCATGTGTTAATATAACTTGAAAAATAAAGTCAAAAGAACAAATATAAATGTAAAGTATAGTGTCAATTAATTAACATTTCTAATTTGTCAAAAACACACGATGAATGAGTCATTTTAATTTAAAATTTAGAGTGGACTTTCTGGGACATGTAAAAAATGTTAAAATTACGTTTTATTTTTTACTGTGTAATGTCAAGTTTATATATACAGGGTATTGAAAAAAGGTGGTACCAAATTTTAGAAGTATGTAGTACCCATGAAAACAAACCGAAAAGTGTTAGTAAGTACTATTCCAAAAACCATTTATTTCCGAATATTAAGCATTTTCTACAGCGGACGTTCGATGTGCTCTCCGATCAACACAGAATTCGGCACTCGGCACACTTTCTCATTAAAGAATGACACGTTTAAAAATTCCAGGTTAATTTCGTATTTGTTAACAACCCATATAGGATTTTACAATCGGCTCAATACTGCGCCAGTACTGGTTGTCGTAGATCGGATACTTTATAAGGCCGGTTTTCACACGCAATGATTGGTGGCGCCAGGCCGCGCCAGTCGACTAATGCCAGTAAAAATGCAAGTGTAAACACTTGATGCAAACTGGCGCTAGTAATGTGGCGTTTACTGGCGGTTATTGGCCAAAGCATATAACCTCAAAATTTGAGGTTATATGGTTGTTGTCATTTACTGTGTGTTTAATAAATGTTAAATATTTTCCATATTATACGCCAATCACAGTGTAAACACTTGTGAGTTTGCCAGTTGGTTCTGGCGCCAATGAATGCCAGTCAGTTGGCGCCACCAATCATTGCGTGTGAAAACCGGCCTTTATACTGGCGCAGTACTGGCAACACTACTGGCGCGGTACTGACGCAGCGTCGGATGATAACTTGGGATCAATATTGGCAGACAGTACTAGCCCAGCCGTTGTCCAGTCATTTTCCAGTAATGACCCAGTTCTGTTTAACAGAATGTTGGGCGACGTACGGTTGCCAATTATCGGCCAAGCGTTGGTTTCTTTGTAACGTCTGGCGACCCTATATGGAAAGAGTTTTCAATTTCGTGTATCAGTTCATCTAATGTGTCAGCTGATGTACATGCTCTACAAATATCCTCATAAATAAAAGTCAAACAAATTTAAATCCGGTGAGCGAGGTGGTTATACAACAATCGCCACGTCCTATCCACTTTTCTTGAAAACAATTGCTTAAATGTTGTCTAACAATCATGAGGAAATGCGCAGGGGAACCATCGTGTATGAACTACATTTGTCTACGTTAGAAGAGGAATATTTTCCAAAAGTTCGACAATTTTCATTATTCGTCAACCTTGGAAGCTCGTGAAGGAGTATACGAGTATATGAGCGGTCGCAGGCAAATACGTTATACAATGCATACTCGTGAAACGTACAGAGGGTACAGAGTATACATCGAATGCTTTATAACTCGGAAATAAATGGTTTTTGGAGTAATGCTTATTAAGACTTTTCGATTTGTTTTCATGTATACTACACATTTCTAAAATTTGGTACCACTTTTTTTCAACACCCTAAATAAATATCTTACTTTAAAAATACTAAACTTGTATTAATAATAATCACGCAAAATATAACATTAATGAATATAAAATCATCAAAAAAAGATTAGATCACTGTTGCACTGAATTGAAAAATAATCTCCAAACTTTTTCAAATTCAGAAAAGCCAATCACTGATAATTGTCCATTTATAATAATAATAAATACGATACTGAAGACCAATTATCGGAAACAATAATCCGATTTGACGGATCAGATCATGGAAGCCAGTTGCGTGCGTTCCTTCGACAAGTATAGTAAGTTAAAAGTAGTAGAAGAAGAGCAAACATCTCCGTATATAAATATGTACAAAAACAGATATACAAGAATCGCGTACATTCGTGTATAGAGATGTACAACAAACGCGCACACACACACATATATATATATATATATATATATATATATATATACACATATAGAATATAGTATAGTAGATATCGAAGGTACGAGCATAGACAGCGAATAATTATGCATGAAAAAAGAATGTGGAGAGCTGCAGAATGCAGACCATTTTTCACGGTCGCGGCACACGCGCGAACGCACGCAATATCATAAAGACACGCGAGTAAACACCGATGGAACACTAGATCAATATGCGAAGCGGAATTGAAAAGGTACTCATACTCGCGTCGTCACTTCCACAACAGCGATACAAAACTTAAGAAGCAAAATCTAACTCACTTGTCGAGTGACATTTTTTCCATAAAAAAATTTTGATAAACGCTCTACGCTTTTTCTCACAGATCGTTAAACAGTTCTTCCCAGAATTCTTTTGTGTATTATTGGGAAAAAAACAAATTTAACCGACATTTTTACGGAAAATTATCTTTATCTTATATATACATAAACAGCAATTATAAAATAAAGCGAAAGTAATGTAATCCAAGTATTCTTCTTTATACAAATAACTGAATTTTTTCGAGATTGCTGTTTCTAGCATATTTGGCACAATCCGGCGTTTTAGAGTTTTACCGGAGATTTACCGGATATTTATCCGAGCAAGTTCTCTAATAAATTAAACTTCCTTGGTAATTTAATAGATTTTCTCTCGGGAAAATTTTAATTTTAAGCTTTCTAATTTTAAACAATAAAACGTTTTGAGAATCTGAAGTTGTCTTTTCATTAAAATAAAATTTGTTTCGCAAATGTCGACATAAAAGATATTTGGTAATTGTATAGATGGGGGGGACCACCTTGGATGACCTTGATATTTTAGTATGTTGTCAAGGTCACCCTCTTGAGTGACCTTCAGAAAGTTTCAGCCCGCGCTCGTTATTCGTTAAAAAGTTATTAACAAAAAAAGTTTGGAAAATATATTGCTATTTTGAATATTGGAAGGCATAAATGACTAATATTGTCTTTTTTTTTTTAAGTAAAGAATATCTCGTTTCGCATAAAAGTTGCTGCTTTATCAAAACACAACATTTAAAGCAGCAAATTGTTGATAAATTGAGGTCTTTTTGTTAAAGCAGAGAATACTTTATTTCGCGAGAAAGTCGCTGCTTTACTAAAACCTAAAAGTATTTAACTGTTCAAAGCGCGTCACTAACCTACATAGGTTAGATGACGCGCTTTAAAAGTATTTAACTGTTGTGCTTTTTGCTTTCTCATAGAGGAAGCTTTGTTTTCGTAAATTCGTATATGAACCTTTGATTGCGTATAAAGTTGGCTCTAATCAACCAAATTTAAAAGAATTATATATAAAATAGGGGTAGAAGAAACCAAAAAAAAGATTGTTTTTTGAGTTTTTAATGTCAATATGTTCAGAGTGTTTTAAAACGTCCAAATATTGCATTAAAAAAAATGTCGGTATGTGTGTATGTATGTATGTATGTATGTCTGTGCCAAATTTACAGAAATTTCTATAACTCCAGAACTGATCAACCAAATCTTAACGAATTATATATGAAATATATAGGGGTAGAAAAAAGACTGAAAAATATAATAAAATTAATAAAAATTGTTAATAATAAAGGGGTTACCGATTTCTGTTAAAAAAAGGTTTACCAAAATTTTTTAATTTTATTATATTCTTCAGTCTTTTTTTTTCTATATTTCTATTTCATATATAATTCTTTAAGGCCGGTATTCATAGTCGGGTCTTATATCCAAGATCGTCTTAAGTATAGTTTTAAGGCGTCATCAGCCAATCAGAGGGTCGTATTAGCATCTTAAGACATCACTTCCGCTATGAGAAAGCAAAGTGCTTAAGTTGCACAATTTTTATCATGTTTAGATAAAATAATAATTAATCCTTAGAACAGTTAATTTTTTCTTTTAAATTGATCTCTTTTGATGCCAGTCTTTTTCTTTTATTTTCCTACATTATCCTACATTAACTGTTCAAAACAAGCAGTGACCTTGTTTTGAATAGCACGCGTTCCAAGCATGTATATATATATATATATATATATATATATATATATATATATATATATATATATAAACAAGCTTGTAAAGCACGCCACGTACCCATTACATGGGGCACCTCGTTTCGCGTGGAAAGCGTATGCGTGAACTATTTCGACATATGTCATTTATGCCTTCCAATATTCAAAATAGCTCTATATTTTCCAAACTTTTTTTGTTAATAACTTTTTAAGGACGTTCTCTCGTCCTTATACTAGAGAAAATCGATTTTCTTAGGATTTTCTTGAAACTGTGAATATACGTTAATTTAGGTGTGCTTTATGCGTGGTATAAATTTCAGTACCTCTTTCGGTATAAAAAATCAAGATACTGAGCCTCAAAGTTTCAACTTTTACTAATAAAAAGGTTTTCCAGGCCAAACGGTAATAAGACATACGAGGTTGGCTAAGAGGACCAAAGTTGCTCCTCTCGTCGAGTTCTATAAGGAAAAAATGCCCCAAAACTAAAAAATATTAAATTAAAAATTTTTTTTTTGTAACTTTGAGGCTCAGTATCTTTATTTTTTATACCGGAAAAGGTACTGAAATTTGTACCACGCATAAAGCACATCTAAATTAACGTATATTCACAGTTTCAAGAAAATCCTACAAAAATCGATTTTCTCTAGTATAAGGATGAGAGAACGTCCTTAACGAATAACGAGCGCGGGCTGAAACCTTCTGAAGGTCACTCAGGTCTCCCCCATCTATACAATTACCAGATATTTTTATTATCCTTTCTTATCCTCGTATTTTTTTTTACAAAGAAATTTTTAATAAAAAACCGGTAAATTTCTATATTAGGGTCTTCACCTCCTATTTGCCTCAAAATTTACATGGAGCTTCCATTCGGTCTAGAATTAGCAGTTATGGTATTTTAAAGCGCCGAAAACAATTTGTCATCTTTGCCACTCAGTAGCAGTCGAACGTAATTGGCTCTTACTTTTAGAATCAACCAATCAACGCAGAGTGTTAATAAGACGAACTCAACAGTTGTGCAACAGTTGCGTCTGCTGAACGCGCCCATTATTAAATTAAACGTAATTTTTTACAGCACCTATCTGTTTTTAGGTTAGATTAGTTGGTTGGGTGTTGTGTGGATAGAAAAGTATATGCGTGGTTGCAGTGGGTTTTTCCGGTTCCGCCCCTTTGTGGGGGGCTCCGTCTTAAAAAAAAAAAACTAACCTAACCCAACCTACTTGTTGTGTGAGTGAGTCAGGGCAAAAACATAATACAAAGGTACAGGCAATAGGAACAGAGAATAGGAACAGAATGCATTGATACACGGTTTCCGATAGGTTGAAAATCTACATTCTGTTGCTATTGCCTGTACCTACCTTTGTATCGTGTCCCGGCCTTCACACATGCAACAATTGGGTTAACTTAGGTTAGTTTTTTTTAGAAATAGTGCCCCCCGCAAGGGGGCGGAACCCACTGCAACCACGCATATACTTTTCCATCCACACAATACCCAACAACTAACCTATACTGTAAGAAGGGTGTAAACAAAGCATCGATTGAATGATATTGGCATTGTACACGTGCTTTCGTATTGTAGAAAATGAAAATTTTAATGCTTCATAACTTTTAAACGGATCGTGACCACCACTTTTCCGGCGTTCTAAAATACGATAACTGCTAATTCTAGACCAAATGGAAACTCCATGTAAATTTTAAGGCCAATCGGAGGTAAAAACCCTAATATATTTACCAAAAAATCTAAAACTGAAGAGAAATGCGACAGTTTTGGAGCACCTTGGATAATAATTAAAAAATATATCAAAAACGAACAAAAGTGTACACATAGGATGGTTCAGTTTCTGTATGTTCATATTTTATATCTTTCGAATATGCTCGGCAAAATTTAGTATTAGCATTAGAATGTTACACGCTTACATAGATTATTAAAATAAATAAATATTTCTAACAAATACTCTTTTGTATCTTTATTTTTACGCTGAAATTGATATAAATAAAAGAGACAATATATACTATGTATATTTTCAGTTTAGCAAACTAGATGGATCCATAAAGTTACTGGCGATATATTTTTCACAGTCCTAGTCTGAACCACCCTTGTAATTACGAAATCTATACTCGACAGAGGGGACGAGAATTCCCCTTTTACGCACGTTCGCGAAGCGCCCCGCCGTCTCTCAGAGCGCGTCGATGCGTCGTCTGACAAATTCCTCCTCGCGCGAGCAAGCAAATACTCGGTCGCGGGGTCGTTCCGTTCTCCCCCGATCGATCTTTCTTTTTCTTTCCTTTCTTATCATTTTTTTACTTCATCTCTCGCGATTCTAAAATCGCAGACATTGGAGAGAGAGATTCCGTTGTTCCCCTTCCCTTCCCCCTGAAGAGCAAACCTTCTCCTCTCGTTCATCACGGTGCGCGTAACATGATCATCTTTATCCGCTTCTTTACACGCTCGGATTGCAACATGCCACCGAAAAACCGTCGTCTCCGTGTGATGCCAGAGCTGGATAAAATACTACTTTGAAAACATCGCACGTTTCTGCCCCCGTCCTGCCGACGTAACCTGCAATACGTCGTTCCCATTTCCCTGTACAACCCCCTCGAAGCTTTTCTGTCCTCTCCTTGCGACTTGGAGATCCCGTAAAAGGTTGTCTCACCGGTGTGAATCTTGTGCAAAATGGAATCGGCGCACCCGCTAAGAGCACGCTTAACCAATCAAGTGGCGTTCGTCAATATGTCAATTATACTATCAAAGAAACTGCGGCAGAAATAAGGATAAGATACGCAAAACTTGGTCTTTTGATAGTCTCACGGTTGGATAAATTAGAAGAAGAAATCTCGGGAAGTAAAAATATTAATTCGAAAATATTTATGTGTCTAGTCAGTCCTCCTGACTCAAGCTCGATCGATCGAAGCTATCCAAACGGTCGAGTCTGTTGGAAGCAGTTTTTGGCAAGTATCTGCTACACATTTTGTCGGCAGAAAGACTACAGTTTTGATGCCGGTTCTGATATATCACATGATGCCAACAGAACGCCAACAAAAGATAACAGAATCTGCTAAAATAATCAGACAGCAGATTAGCGACAAAAATCGAGCAGATCCTGCCGGAACCGTTAAGGCTCAATGCGATTTCTGATGCTAATAATCTGCTCACATTGCAGTCAGTAGGCTCTGTCTGCGCGATTTCTACTGCCAGTCTGCTGTCTGATTATGTTAGCAGACTGCTGACAGAACATAAGCTGAATGCGGACCGAGTTGATGTCAATCTGCTAACATGTCTAATCAAATCTGCTACCAATCTGTCGACAGACTGCTATCATTTTGCTTACGGGGTACGTACTCAATTGTTTCGTACTTGGTACTACTACCTCTTCACGGCTACTTCACGGTCTATTAGTTGGTTCTCGACAGCGCAAATCACGTGGATCGAAAGGAATCGATCAGACTCGAGGTATTCGCCACTTGACCGGTTAACGATCGAAATAGTACTTTGCCCACCTCTCTCTGGCGCGACTCCTTTTTCTCTTTGCTGCCATTTTCTTTTTTCTTTTTCCCTCTTTTTTTAAGCAATTCGAGGTGGAACTCCAAGCGAGCAGTGGCGCCCGTTTTGCCGTATAGTAGCGCGCAACGATTCATCGATGAAAATCGTTCCTAGTTTACGAGATAAAGACAGGAGGGATTCGGGGATTCGAGAGTCGAGAAGATTATGAGGAACTAAACGAGGAGGTTGCGAAAGGGCCGCTACATGGGATTCGGTTCACGGAAGGGTAGAGGGACGGTGCACCGACACGGGATCTCGAGGACGATCGAGAAAGGATCGAGGGATCGATGCACAAATAAAAGAGGGAATAAATGCTGAAAGAGACACTCACCTCCTCGCATAACGCCAGCATACGCCTCGTGCTTTCCAGAGACTGAAACAAAGCCGATCATGCCGGTTACTACATCACGTGTGACGCGAGGAATTGCGGATGTACTGATTAAAATTTTAATTTCTTCGAAGAAACTGTAACTTGGCTATTTCGTCTTCATTACATTCGCTATGTTACATTATTTTCTAAGAAAAAGCGGAAGTATGATTTTTTCCGGATTCCAACGCCGCGCCGATAATTTTTGTACTTCGCGGATATAATTTATTTGAGAAGATCGATTTCATCATGCTATTAATATACCAATTCTCAAAAATTATCAAAGTCTAAGGATTCTTTTAATTAACAAAGATGACATTAATAATAACATCAATAAAACATGCGCTAACGGTTTCTTGAATAAATTGCTTATTTTCTTTTGATTATCCTAAACTAACAATACATAAACAAGTTACGGTAAGCTTGTATTCAAGAGGCTAAATAACGTCTCAGATTTGCAGAAAATTGTGAAAGGGTTGCCGGATGTTTCTATTCGACAAGTTTCCGACAGCGCTGATATGCAGGAGAGAACTTTGTGCTGATTGTTGCCTTTCTATTGTTGTGGATAAACACGAGAGTTCATCCTCGCGCGCGACTAAACTCCAAGTTTCGACGAAATTGTGTCGGTTTCAGCCCCCGCGTCGTAAATCCTCGTGACTGTTACATCGCGACATGTATATACGCACAGATATATACATATATTCTATATATATCTTAACTCACTTCATCCGTAACCTGGCCGGCCTTGAGTTGTAACTCCTGCAGTTCAGTGCGAGGCGGGCCACCCTCAGGGGCCGCACCCGCCGCTGACGTCGGTGCAGGCATCGCCGGCTGGTGGTCTGACGCTTGATGGGGCTAGATGCTGAGATGACAGTCCTCTTCTTTTCGGTGAATCTTCCCGCCTGCCGGCGACGGTGCGACGCCTGCTTTCTGGTTACCGAGACCGGGACGGCGAGTTTACCGCAGCCTGCAACACACAACCAGCAAACGCGAGATCAGACTCGTCAGTTCCGCGGGCGGAGAAAGCGACGCGGTTGCTCAAAGTTTGAATTCCTACATGGATACGCGGTGCGCGGTATCGAACATGACGTTCGCCAAGACCTGGCGAAACGGAAACGCCGTCCTCGTGGAGTCACGTCCACCCAGAGAGAGACCACCCTCTCTCCTCTGGGACGACGAGGAGCAGGGTGGAAAGGACAATGTCACGTTGAACAACCACCGTCTACAAGGAACCTGCCTCTTCGGCGACCGCGCGACGGCGAAACCGATGCGCAGGCGGTAACGAGCAAGCGAACGAGCAAACCTGAGATGTCTCGTTTCTCGTGCTCGACCGAGACCACGAAGACTACCCCTCGCGAGATAGCCGGAGGGTAGCACTCGACGACGACGATGCCGGGGAGAGACTTTGCGGAATTCCGCGGGCGGAATGACAGCCGCGCCGCGGTGTGCCGGTGTCGCGGCGAATGTATGTGTAAGTTTACGTGTGTGTACGCGTATATGTGCGGTCAGCGCGTGTGCGCACACTACACACGACGACCGACGACGTAGAAAATCAATACTCCCGACCGACCCACCCACCGACGATGGCGTCAGAACGCGCAGACGCGGCGCAACGTCTCCGTCGTCATCATCGGCGTTCGTTCGGTTTCGTCTACTCTCTTCGGCTGACTCCCTACGACCGTGCTCGACACCGACGTGGCCGGCGCCAGGACAAATGATCAGCTGGTCGGTTGGACTAATTGTAAGTGCGGGCAGGTCAAGAAACAGAGACGCGTTTCCCGCCGCAAATCGTCGTTAGAGCGGGATAAAAGAGCATTTGTAATGAGAAACTTTTTAGATGGAAGATTCGAGCAAAGAACAGAAAGTGTTTCTGCTGCTCTTTTTGACGAAATAAAAAATGCTTAATATTAAAATATTTAAAATATCAAATATTTGAACCTTTTAAATTTGAATCCTTGTAGGATATATGTCTCCTTTTTCTTTTTTTCAGTCTTTTCAATCTTGACATTCACTGAGGCAAATATTAATTTTAATTCTTGTTTGCATGATTTAAAATAATTTTGATTTAAACACTCAAAAAATAGCCTTATAATTTTTTTAAAAAATTATCTGGGAAACAATTGATCAAATATGAAAATGTAAAAAAATTTATACTGCGAGATCACCAAGACCTTTCTTACGTATTCAAGGTTTTAAAAATAATTGCAAACGGAAACAGTTGATATATCCAAGTATTAGAATAAATAATTAAGTCGAATACGGGCACGCATGGTCGAACTGGCCCATAACTATTCCAGCGAGAGGTGTAAGTTCGTAGCGACTATATAGCCTCGTAGACCTCAGAGAATTCCCGGGGGACCTGAATTTGTGACGTTGAAAATCGGAGGATTCGTATCGTCCGAAGCGAACATGAACGAACTGTGTCTTAAGAAAACGCTTGCAAAATATTTGCGATCAGAAGCCACCCGCTAATTCGTGATCTTGAATCTATCTATACGACAGTCCATAATTCTGGACATTGTCTTGACGTGTGTCAGCGTTTATCACCTTCCTTCTTCATTAAGAAAAAGAAAGATAGTATAAACTGGTGGCAAAAGAAAGTGAACGAAGATACACGCCAAGTCAATACCCACAATTATAAATCTTGGATTAGTAAGCACAGGTCTAGGATAACTGCGTCGCGATGCAAACAATCTCGAAATTTTGCGAGCGTGGCGAGACGTATTATTCACGAAATATGTAAATGTATCGTTAAAAGGACGGGGCAAAAAATGAAAATATAATGGCGATGCAATAGCTGATGTGATAGTATACCAAGCTCCGGTAACTTAACCGGTCAACTTCGACTTTATTAATTTTTATATTTTTTTATCGTTTGTTGGTCGTTTGTTGGTGATTGTTGGCCTAATTACAACGTTTGTTGGTTCTTAATTTTTTTTTAAATTTAAAAAGAAAAATTAGCATTAAGTTAGCCGGAAAAATTTTATTTTTAATTTCAAAAAAGCCTAATCAATGCGTAATCGTTTGCTGATGATTGTTGGTCTAATTTTAGCGTTTGTTGGTTTATTATTAGTCTTAAAAACGAAAAAAAAAAGAAAAATTATCTCACATATTAAAGTAATCGAAGATTGGTTTATTTGCCTACGACTTATATTAAGCTTTATTTCTATCAATTTAAGGCTAACATCTATAAAACTGCCATATGAATACGGGCCTTAACATCGGCAGAAAATCGCGAAATTGAAGAAATATAAGTTTATAAGTTCTACTTTAAACATAAAATTGTGCTTAAAATGGATTAATTATGAATTTATCATTTTCTTCCCATGAACTCTTCATTCAAGACGCCTAATTGTCAAAGTACGTATAAAATAAATGTCAAACTTACCATATGTGCTAAAAAAAATGATAGAATGAAGTATATCATACCTAAATGTGATCACTTAAAAACATGATACAGTGTTTCATGATATGCGCATTATGTGTTTGCGTTTAAAGAACTGAAATTTAAATAAGTTGTATTTTTATAAATAAAGATTATTTATGTGATCATTAAGAATATATATTATTTTATAAGAATATAAGCTTCAACCTGATTAAATTTACATAAAATTGAAGATAATTCTCGTATTCATACGTGAATATACGTTTCCTAGTAGAATTCTCTTGAAAAAAAACCTACTTCTCCAATGTATGCTTCCGTTTCTCACTTGTGGAAAGTGTTTTACTGTAAAAATTATAGATTTGTTTGAAGTAACAAAACGTCATTTTTTTTAAGAACCTTATTATTTCATACAATTTTTATAAAGATCCTAATGTTCATGTCTTTTACAATAAATAAGTACTATATGTATCTCAGGTCTATATGGAACTTCTTAGCAAGAACTATTCTTACAAATTATCTGCACAAGTTTCTTAAAATATAATTTACATACTAGGAACTCGAACTGGAGCTTTACGTTACATTGAAGTGCTACGCATTAGCAAACAGTATGTTTATATATAGTGAAACCGAATCTATAAGCAATATAATACATATACAGAGTAAGAGTTAGAGAATAGAATTAAATTCGCAGTTTACAAATAGCTTCGATTTACGTTGTACAAAATTAATGTTATAATGCATATAAACTACGTATATTCATATATCTATATATATGTATAGATTATAAATAATACTTTTCTAGCGCCTAACTTCTCTTTATCATCTTTCATTTTTCAATAACTTCCTGAAAGCTAGCGTCAGAGTTATAAAATATAAGAACGTATATGGGCAAGAAAATAAAATGAATAATGCGATAATGATTTTAATCCTTTTCTCGTTATAGCACAAATGTGTTGTTAAACGTTCTGTATCTTACAGCCATGGGTGCCACGAGGGATCCATTCTGCAGAGATTGTCATGGCTATTGGCAGCGGCTACTAGTGTGCTGACCTTACTGTCAATGCCGTCGAAATTCGCGAGAGAATTTAGTCTACCGACAATCGCGTTGATCGCGTGGTTCACCATCTTTATCAAAAGTTCACCCTTTAGATCGGTCGGCTCTTGTGATGTGCCCTCGGCGTCTTCTTGCCGTTTATGGTCCGCGATCACTTCATCCCGCAAAATTGTGCGAAGTATAGCATGCAGCTGGAACGTGGGCTGAACCAAACAGCGCGCTGTGGCGATCGCGCTAGCGGTCAATGGTCCGCAAACTCCTGCAAAAGAATTAACATCGTGAAACCTGATAGAATTTGGCAACGGTCTGCACAGTAATGAATATCGGATTTACTACAAGTATTTCTATATAACATTTGAATTTATCCGCGTATCAATATTCAGAACTTCCGCTCGATAAAGAGCTCTATCTTCAGAAAATATAGCTATAACTGCTGAACCAACCTAAAAAAAGTTACACTTTTATTAAGAGTGTTGCTACATGTCGTCGGTATGACAGGAGAATCATAACCTGATTCCTGTCAACTTTAACGATTGAGGGAAGAAAGAACGATTGAAGATGGCGGACGTGTTATCGTTGACGGGCTGAAATAGTTGTAATATAAAGATATTCTGCGAGATAGAGGAGGCTGAAGTACGATAGAGGAGGGTGGTAGAACGTGCTGGAGATTAGTTAAGGAAAAGTTTATCTCTATTTGAGCCCCCCTTCGGTGGGGGGTCCAATTTCGCGATATGCCGAAAGACAGTTCAGGTTATGGCAAGATTAGAGGGGAGAATGATTTTGGCGGGAAGGAGAAAAGGAATAAGAACGTGCTCAAGAAAGATAAAGAAAAAATAATAATCGACGGGTCAGTAGTGGCAAGTGTCAAGGAATTGAAAGAAATGGACAAAGAATTGGGCCGAAAGGACGGAGGAGATAAGATGTTAGTGGTAGATGTATCACACAGCAATGTAGAGATGGAGCTGTCAGAGGAAGATACAAGTAAAGTGATGACAACAAATAAGAAAGATTCTTTGAATAAGGATAAAACGTACGATATCGGTAAGGTAACTGAGCGGCAGCACAAATTGTATGTACAAGACCAAGGTAATTTGGTAGTAGGTAGTAAGGATATATATAAGAATGACCAAGGTGCTTCAAACAAGGGCTGTGATAAATTCATGTCGGATTTCGAAGGTCATAAAATAGTCCATTGCAAGTTGTGTGTCGACAAGGTGTGTGTAATAATAAAGAAATGAATAAGTTAAAAATATTAGATGCTCTACATAAGATAAAAAGTTTTCCAGACATTTTTGACATGGATCAATTTAACCTTGCTAGGCTTAAGTTTAAGAATATAATAGATGCTAACTTGTGTTTGGAGAATATTGATAAAGAACTGAAAGGATTCATGCAGGGCTATATTGATAATAGATCGATTTCGTGCAAAGGAGTAATAGTAAACTGGCCGTTCGATATTCCCAAGCTGTGGGACGAACTAGTCAACAAGGAAGAGGTTATTCAAATGGAAAAAATAACTCGGAAAAAGTTTGATAAGGATGGTAAATCATTTGTCATCGAAGAGATGAACAACATTGTTATTACAATGAAAGGCAATAAATTACCGGATAGGTTAGGCATATATGATAATATGGGTTTTATCAAGGTTAGACCCTTTGTTGATGCGGTCAAACAGTGTTATAAATGCTATAGATACGGACATACAAAGATTGTTTGTAAAAGCGAGGAGAGATGTGCAATATGCGGAGATAAGTTTCATGGCGCTTGTAATAAAGAGGCTTGTTGCAGAAACTGTAGTGGTGAACATAAATCCACGTACAAGGGCTGTCCGGTTTTTCAGGACAACAGAGACATCAAGGTGATTATGGCATACCAGAATGTGTCGTTTCATGAAGCTAAAAGAATCCAGGCTGGCAAGGAAAATAAACCAGAAAACGAGTACGATAAGTTCATTAAACCAGCAACATGGCCGGCACTTCCCAAGTCTTTCGTTCACGCGGTTAAAGGGGATCCTCCAGTACAAAGGGCATCGATCAAGAGCGCTGTGCAGGATCCCTGCTTATCACAGGTCAGAGCCAGGGAGCCTCTGGTAGAGGTCAATAGAGCCAGGTACGATAAGTCGAAGTATTTTAAAACTAGCAGTAAGGAGCTGATAGCTTCTAAGAAGAGTGAGACAGATGGATATAGTACAAAGAAGTATTATAGCAAATTTAATACAAGAGAGAGTGATATCTCAAAAGAGAAAAGGGGATTAGCTCTTAGCTGCTAGGATAGTGAAAGCGAAGAGGAAACACAGCGGAGGAAAAGAAGAAGAAGTACGATGAAATGGCAAGAATCCAACGAAGGATTGCTGGAAATTATCGTAAAACTTATGGAATCTTCACAGGAGTTCAGAAAACTACTGTTGAATATCACTCACCAAGCAATGTCGCAACGAAACAACGATGAAGAAGCAGGAGAAGCAAGAAAACAGTGGCTATCAGGGGGAAGATCTACCTATAATGGCTGGAATTTAGGTACAGACGAAAATGTATACAATATAGAATATCCAGGTTTTAGAAGTAAATGGAAGGAAGGTAACATGCAGGTTATAGGTAAAGTAATGGAGCCAAGACCAATATACGGTTAAGGTTCTACTATGGAATGCCCGAGATTTGAGGAATAAAAAGTATGAGTTGGATGCACATATAGGTACTTATGATATAGTTGTAATAACGGAGACTAAAATTAAAGATTTACAAAGGTTATCATTTACTGGTTATAAAGTTATCGGTATAGAGAGTACAGGTTATAGTGGAGGTATAGCGATTATTATAAAAAATGAAATAGAATATAATGTAATAAAGGATCTTAATGTGAGAACGGATTCTTTTGATATATGTGGCGTCAAAATAAATAATACCGCGATCAAGTTCAATGTTATAGCTATATACCGTCGACCGGGAGCCAGAGAGGATTCAAAAGTTTGGGAAGACATCTTAAAATACAACAATGAAGAATGTGGCTCTATTATAGTGGGTGACTTCAATGCTCACAACGTTGTATGGAATTGTAATGATACTGACTTTAATGGAGAAAATCTATACGAGAAGATGTTCAACTCGGGATACTTATGCGTCAATGTCGATACCATGTCCAGACTGAACTACCAGAATCAGACAGCCTCAAATTTGGATCTTGTTTTTGCTGATACTCCAATAATAGATTTTATTAGTTACCAACAATTGCCGGATGTGTGGAATTCAGATCACTTTCCCATTCTTATAGAGGTGGACACGGATGTCTTCGTGTACAAGAAAACCACGAATCGACTACCAACAAAAACAACTGATTGGGACAAATTTCAGGATATTATGGAAAAAGAAATGGAGAAGATCGAGGTTACATGCTCAGGTAAAGAGCTGCAAGAAAAATATGAAATTTTTATGGCCAGCATGAAGAAGGCGATCAACGTCGCTTCTGGAAGAGGAGAGGGATATAAGAGACCTACGCAGCCCGCAAAGAAATCTATTAGGAAAGAAAAACAACCGGTGAGATGGTGGGATGAAGATTGTTCGAAAGCCATTAAAGATAGGAAAAAAAAGTTGAAGATCTATCTTAACCATACAGATTCGAGACACGCTTGGTTCGAGTATAAAAGAGTCGAAGCAGAGGCAAGGAAAACATTAAGGAAGAAAAAGAAGGAAAACTTTCACCACTTTTGTAATAGTATCACTAGGTTTACCAGTCTTACGTATGTGTGGAACGTTATGCGAACCTTCAAGAAAGCAAAGAGTAAGATAAACTGGAACAAATGGCAGGTGATAGATCGGAATCAAGTCATCAGGGAAGAGATCGACAAATTGTCGGCGCCAGGGGTCTCTATGGAAGTAGAAGATGAGGATGAGCATCCATCACAGGAAGAGAATTGTATGGACTCACCATTCATAATGGAGGAATTGCATAGAGCAATAAATATGATTAGGAAGGATTCTGCACCAGGTGCTGATTGCATCGATTACAAGATGATAAAACAGCTTCCCCGAAGAGCTTTGGATTTCCTATTAAGTCTGTTCAATGAGATCTGGAGCGGTAATGGATTTCCTAAAGAGTGGCGGGAGTATCAAGTCCTTTTCATTGATAAAGCTAATAAGGAGAAAGTCAGGCCTATATCCTTGTCTTCGTGCGTTGGAAAAGTGATGGAGCGCTTAGTTAACGAGCGGCTAGTTTGGTGGGCAGAGAGGGAGGGTAAAATACATCCACTACAGAACGGATTTCGGCGTGGAAAATCTTGTATCGAGAACCTGACTAAGTTGACGGTGGATATTAAGGCGGCAATACACGGTGGTACTTACGGATTAGCGACTTTTCTGGATGTCTCGTCTGCGTATGACAATGTACAATTTCACATTCTCAACAGGAAACTGAAGAAGATAAAGTGTCCTAAAAGAATCAGATCATATATTAAGGTATGGTTAAAGGATAGGGAGGTGGAGTACATCGTTAGTAGCAGAGAAAAGATTAAGAGAATATCTAGGAAGGGGCTGCCTCAAGGTGCAGTTTTGAGTCCGATTCTGTACGCGTTAAACACGAACGACATTACGGTGGATGTTAGTGAGGACGTGATCGTACTTCAGTTCGCGGACGACATAGTTGTATACACAACAGGGCTTAATAGAGAAGAAAACAGGAAACGTGTAGAGGAAGCAGTAAATATTGTGGCCAACAATTTGGGATTAATTGGTCTAGATTTGGAGCCGCGAAAGACTTCATTGGTAGAATTCTCAAAGAGTGGATTCATTGATAGGAATGTGGCGATTCGGGTCAAGGGGTACGTGTACCTAACAACGGAGAAGCTAAGTTCCTGGGATTACGTGTGGACAATCAAATGACGTATAAGAACCAGGTACAAGACGTTAGGGCAAAGATCGAAAAGGCTAATTCCATTCTACGTTATTTGAATAATGTCACTAGAGGTTCGGATGGAGGTACGGCTCTCATGCTTTATAAGAGCTTGGTCCGATCGGTTTCGGACTACGGTTGTTTTGTGTACGCCCCGGTAACGATACAACAGATTCTTAAGTTGGAAAGGGGTCAATTTCTAGGATTGAGAACAGCGATGGGGTATAGAAATAGTACTCCCACGAACGTGATGTTGGCGGAGGCCAAGGTCGATCTACTTAGCGAGCGAGCCCTGATGTTGGCAAGGAACTTCTGCTGCAAGATCTTAAAATATGGCAACGAGGAGATTCGACGAAGTATCGACAACTTATGCAATAAGGAACAGTTTATTAGACTTAGACACCCTAACCTAAGAAAGAGTGTTATATCAGTGGCATGGGAGAAAGTTAGACCGCTCAGGAGGTACATTGGACAACCTAAGGAAATATATGACCTGTGGGAATATGAGTACAAGGCCTTGACGGACAGTATTATAGTAGACATAGAAGTAGGTAAGGACGTGTCCCCGGTTAAAAAAACCAAAGCTATGAACAATTTGGAGGACCTTAAATACGGTCAGAAGGATTTAGACTTCATCGAAGAATTTAATCGTAAGTACGTGATGAACAACCCTTTGGTGATTTATACGGATGGATCACGGTCAGAGATGTCCAATGCTACGGGTTCGGGAATAGTGTTCGAGGAGCGGAGTGAGGCGTTCTATGTGAGTCTCCCTAGTCATAGCTCTTCATTTACGGCAGAAGCTTTCGCGGTCAAGGCGGCCCTAGAAAAAGTGGAGTATGAGAAGGCACAAGGAAAAAATATTGGCAACAGCATTTTAATTTTATCAGACTGTCAAAGCGTGTTAAAGGCTATTAAAAATAATAGGCTTGATGTGTATAAAAATCGGTACATATTAGATATTAGAAGACGTCATTTTAAACTTAAAAGGGAGTATGAATTAACAATTGTATTTGGATGGATACCGGCACACTGTGGATATGTACCCTGCTGAAAATGACCGATTAAATCCGATTGGTTCCGTATTAAATTTGGTGAAATTGAATCGGAATGAATGCATTTTCAATCCGGTTAATCGGATGCCCGATCGGAAGTGAATCAGTTCTAATAACAAATCAATCGGAATCGTTTTTAATTCGGCATTTCTGGATTGATCTGAATCCGTCGTTATCAGTTTCAATCGTATTAATGCACATCCATTTTAATCGGATGAATAAAGTGAGCACATGAATCGTGTTGAATCCGCATCAATCGTAAAATTTTAATACAACACCAAAATCGGATTTAATGCAATATTTCCGAATTCATCTGAATCCGACTGAATCGGTTTCAATCGTATTAATGCCAATCCATTTTAATCAGGTGAATAAAGTGACCACATGAATCGTATTGAATCCGCATCAATTGTGAAATTTTAATACAACACCGGAATCGGATTTAATGTGATATTTCCGGATTCATCTGAATTCTACTCAATCGGTTTTAATCGTATCTGCGCTTAATTTATTTAAATTGGGGAAAGTAGCTATGTGAATCAGATTAAATCTGCTTTAATCATTAAAATTGTATATAACACATAATTTTTACGTAATAGAGTTCTTACTACAAGATTTTCTTTTGATAAAATCATGAGTTCTATATTTGCAAAACTGTAAAATGTTTTTATTTAACCCTTCGAGAACACACAGGGTTAATTTGACCCTTTTTTCTTTTTTTTTTTGCCAGAAAACATTTTAGCCAAAAATATTAGACAAAAAAATACAATTTTTTTTGTAAAAAACTTTTCTTTTTCTTCAAAAGAACACATTGAGTCAATCTGACCCTACACACACACTTTGATCGTCCACCATTTTAAATAGACGAGTGCGATCAGCTTGAAAAAATTCCCGGATGTACTTGGAACATTGTTAAATCAATTGATATAAATAAAAAGTGCCGTTGGAATTATTTACATATTTTAAAAAATTTAAACAGAAAACAAATTTTTTTAAATACTTTTGAATTTTTTAAAATATGTAAATAATTCCAATCACACTTTTTATTTATATTAATTGATTTAACAATGTTACAAGTACATCTGGGAATTTTTTCAAGCTAATCGCACTCGTCAATTTAAAATGGTGGACGATCAAAGTATGTATGTAGGGTCAGATTGACCCAGAGTGTTCTCCGTGAATGAAAAAACAGGTGTTTTCTCAAAGGATTAAATAAATACTGCACATTGTAATAAATTTGTAGTACAAAGAATGGAATTATAATAAAGTAGTAAATAATCCTGTTTATATATCCGAAATTCACGGATTCTATCAGTTTGAATCGGTCAGTCAATCCGTTTAAATCATTATAATTTTGTGATTTCAGGGTTCACGAAATCATAATAACAATTTAAACGATTGACTAAGACTGATTCAAACCGATAGAAAACGAGTGCAATTACATCCTTGAGTACAAATCCGTTTCAATCGTTTCCAATCGGTTTAATCGTTATATAACTAATCATAGAGTTACTGACCAGTTCACTCAAAAAGAGTGAATATTCGCTCCAATAGAGTAAATTTATTTACTCTAAGGTAAAATCAGAGTTTCACTCTGATTTTTAAAGTGAAGTCGTTAGAGTGAAGTTGTCACTCCAAACTTCACTGAACTTGAAGTGAAATCGCCTTCCCTCTTCCCGCTTCCCGCGTGTTTAGTTGTTCCCGTGTAGAAATTTGTTAGAGATGGCCTTACATAACATAAGGCCCCGATTATTTACGAATATATTTACGAACACAAAATTTCATAATGATCCAGCACTGGTTTTTGACATTCACCCGACATTAAAAAATTCTATTATATTATATATCCAATTCAATTTATTACTCTTTTTAAACTGAATTTGTTTTTTTAAGATGATTTTTGAAAAATTATATATTTGCGCTGGGGTTGTAATATATGTAGACTATATACGCTTACATCAAATTAAGAAGTAGTCTACCACATAAGGCAGTTGGCTCACGATGCAGAGGTCCCGAGTTCGAATCCCACCAAGGTAAGTGTTTTTCAAATACGAGAAAATATTTATAATCATAGACTGCATCTTAAGAAACAAATTTAGTTAAAAAATAGTAATAAAATTTTAAAATAAATAATTTTTTTTATCATAACGAATTAAACCGATAAGAACCGATTGAAATTACATCTTTGGGTACCAATCCGTTCCAATCGTTTTCAATCAGTGTAATTGTTATAAAATCATAACAATTCAAATCGATAGAATCCGATTAAAATTACATCCTTGAATACCAATCCGTTTCAATCGTTTTCAGTCGGTGTAATCGTTATAAATCCGTGATTTCCGGATCAAGAATCCAGATTCATGCGGATTCAAAATTTTTAATCGGATTCAATCGGTCATTTTTAGCGGGGTAGGCAACGAGGCGGCTGACCTGTTGGCAAGAATTGGTGCGCAGGGTGAGGCAGACGAGAGCATAGAGGTTCCTATATTGGATTATCGCAGTTTATTCAAGCAGGAGTCGTGGCAGCGAACCCAGGAGGTTATAGTCAGAGAAAGTGGATACAAGGGCAAAGTTTACTTCAACTATTTTTACGACAAAAATAAGAAAAAACCTTGGTTCCAGAAAATCAAAGCTGACAGGTATTTTTACTCGTTCGTAAATAGAATTCGAGCCAATCATTACAATTTAGGAGAGTCATTGGCAAGAAAAGGTTATATCGATTCGTCGGAATGTGAATGTGGGCACGAGAAGGAGGATATCAATCACGTGATCTGGCAGTGCAGTATATACGACCGACAGAGGGAGAAGATGGACGAGGAGTTGGTGAAGCGCGGCATTGCGGGAACTGAGGCTATTGAGGTTATAATACAGCGAGAAGACTGGTTCAAGCTTGGAGTGATTTACAATTTTATAAAAAAGATTAACAGAATTATTTAGTTTTTCAATATATGCGTCACATAGTCCAAAGGCAGGACTGAAGGCGTCTACGCTCCTGACCCGATAGGAGCAACCAAAAAAAAAAACACTTTTATTAACTTGATCACAGTAAAAACAAAGTAACACTAAATATGCATTATAAAGAAATATATAACTTTACCTTTTATTTGAACCTTGAAGATTTTGTAAAACAGGTGCAACCTGTAACATAAATTATAAAGGAATATATGTAAAAAAATATTCCTTTATAATACGCAGACAAGAACAGGTGACGAAGAAAAACCACCGAGATTTGTCTTCTGCGCAAATACCTGCTCGCGCTTCTTTCTTCTTAATTGCAACAATTGGTTTCTACGTTCATCTTTCCGAAGATTCTTCTCAAAATGCTTAGATGACTTTCCGATAACATTCTGTTTATCTATGCAAGAAAAAATAAAATATAAATCCTCTTATAGCGTTTTTCACTGGCAGAGCTGGTACGCACTCAGTGCACATTAAAGCTGTTGTACACTGATTTAATCTCTAATATTCAAAGTAAAATGCAAATATTTCGACTGATAAAATACGCAGTACATTTTTTATCAAATAATGCAATCATGATTTAACCTGTTTATACTAAGCATACACATTACGTTGATTTGTGTACGACGGCTTTAATGTGCAGTGCACTAAATGCGCACCAGCTCTGCCAGTGAAAAACGCTATTAGAAATCAAAGAACGTTCTGCTCAAAACATTAGCATATAGAATTCTACATTAATTACCTTAATTTAATCTCACTCGGTCTCTCGTTGAAATGATGACGGCGCAAAAAGACAGGAATCACGAACCACCATGTTTGTTGATCTTTTCGCGATTTTCTGCCGATGTTAAGGCCCGTATTCATATGGCAATTTTATAGATGTTAGCCTTAAATTGATAGAAATAAAGCTTAAGTCGTAGGTAAATAAACCAATCTTCGATTACTTTAATATGTGAGATAATTTTTCGGTTTTTTTTTTCGTTTTTAAGACTAATAATAAACCAACAAACGCTAAAATTAGACCAACAATCATCAGCAAACGATTACGCATCGATTAGGCTTTTTTGAAATTAAAAATAAAATTTTTCCGGCTAACTTAATGCTAATTTTTCTTTTTAAATTAAAAAAAAAATTAAGAATCAACAAACGTTGTAATTAAGCCAACAATCACCAACAAACGACCAACAAACAATAAAAAAATATAAAAATTAATAAAGTCGAAGTTGACCGGCTAATTGTAAGTTACCGGAGCTAGTATACCAGGAACAACGTAACGCATGGCGGCGTCTGTTTGAGGCGGACGCCGCGCCATCTCGCGTAATAAATCTCAACTTTTTTCGGGAGAGAAAGTGACGCGTAATAAATAGTTTTGACAAAACGCATTTATTTGCATATCTTAGCATAACACTTACGTTTAATAATGTCCGTAATTATTAAATGTGGATTTCAAAGCGTGAAGTTAAATTTGTTTAGAAAGAAAAGTGTTTCAAAAGGGAAAAAATTGTTTTACAGCAATCATGTTGGTCATATTAGCAAAGAAATATTGCGAGGGACAGTTTTGAGAGAAACTCTCCTGGTGGATTTATCACCAAAAATAATACTAATTTTTATAAACCTGTAATCGAGGTATAACACATAATATAGTAATATATATATACCCAGATAGCACACATCTGCAAACATGTCCGAAACCGGGTCATTAGACGTGTTTATGACGATTTTAAGACGTCTTATGTCTCAATTTTGAAACCAATTATTAGTTTTAATATAGGAAATATTGATATTTCAGTTAAATAATGATAGAGAAATCTTAAATTGCTTGTGTACGTGTAAAGCTGGAAAGGGATATTGCAAGCATGCAGCAGCGGTCTGTATTTTTGTGAACAAAGAGAATTTTAGATAAAAAACTGACAAACCTATGCTGTGGAATCGACCACCTGAAGAACAATAAGCAGTAGTAAAATTTGCTATTTTAAATAATCACAATTTTGTCATTGATACACTTAATGAATTTATACATCCTGATACAAAAATTAGTATGAAGTAGGTCTGAACAAACTTCTAAAATTGAGACATTTAAAACTTATTTCAAAACAGTTATTAGACTATAAATTATTTTGCCCAGAATACTCATGATTTTTTAAATTGATTTAATTTTATATGTTATAAGTTTTCTTTCTCTCTTTTTCTCTTTATTATAATAAAAAATTTTGTTAACTAAATTTTATTTACATACTCATTATTAACAGTATATATGACTGCGAAACATATATATGGTCTTTTTCAAAACAATTTTTTAAGGTTTTTAAGGTTAACTTTTGTAGTTACATTTTCATTCCAATAATACCCAGAGATTATATAATTGTTTGAGAAGATATTATTAATTATATTACAAATTAATTATATTACAAAAAAATCTTTATTACAATATTGAAAGACAATTTTAAAAAACACAACGATACTTACGTCAAACGTCGCACCACAATTATCCATTTCTTTTTTCGCTCTATTTCCCATGAACATTTGGAAATGAGTAAAAACGAACATTTTTTGTATTCTTTCTTGTATTTTTGCACCCCACTACACAACAACAATTATTAGAATTCTTTTTCTCTGCAGAACTCATTTTCTTTTATCGTTGTTTCTCCCTGAAAAATTTCGACACGGCGCTACACGGTGGCGCTGAGAACGATGCTTAACTAGCGTATTGGCCGCCTTTGTCCTTGCCCTCGAGGAAGTTGGCAGGTTTCTAGGGTAAAAGATACCTCGCCATTGCACCGACCTCGGGCGTCGCTCGCCAAAATCACGGACAATATGATTGGAAAATCCGGATGGGATCAGCTCGTCCTGATAACCGCTAAAACCGGTTAGGCAAATGCATTTAGGTTAGGTAAATGCACGATAATGAAATTGGCTTCTTACGGGAAAAAAGGCGCAAACAAATCATATAAATGTATTCGAAACAACAATCTTAATTTGTAACAACACAATAATCTGTTTTTCATTTTCTTTAGTTAAAAAAAAAAAAACCATTTTCCAGAGTATGCTAACTTAACATGAAGAGAGAAGGAATGTATTTTCTCTTCTTAAAGATGATATCTAAAAATTTCCCGAATCTTTAAAAAATTTATATGTATTATAGACATTTTTACCTTTGTAAGCCTTAGGCAATTACTTCATTTCTCCCTAAGTTATTTAAAGCTTGCAATTACTCACGTTGGAAAAAAATAAAAAATAACAAGATCTTTTTATCTCGTTTCTCGTTTTATCTCGTTTCTCTAAATACAAATATTTCATGAATTATGTATTATGATAACAAAGAAACAAATGCAGACGTAGCAAATAAGGTCAACAGGCTTTGGAGTTTTCCGTTACCCGCGAGAAAAAAAAGGAGAATTTTATGCAACTCTACAATTCTCAACGAGAGAGATGATCTTCTAAGGGTTATGCAACCGTAATTGACGCGTGATTGTGGCGTCACGATACGACGACGACGTCAGTCGTGTATCCACCCACGTCCTAGATGATATTAGAAACACGCAAGTGGGTGGTGGAGGATACGCTAAATGACACGTGTGCGGTCGATCGTGCCGCAGCGTGTCACGACGCGACGATGCGGCGATCTGAATGCACTTGCATCAGTTTATTGCACACGTTGTAACCCGTTTTATACTCGGAGCGGGAAAAGAGAAGAGGTGGCTTCGTCGAAACGCACGCACGAGATAAAACTCGCGATAAAACAAGAGAAATAAAATTCGATTGCTTTGTGTATCCGACTCATTTGACTCCAAAGAAAAAAATAAAGAACAGAAAGATTTTAAGGTTGATTCACACTATACGGCACGGACTGTCACGTTCTGGCAACGACACGTACCGGCACCGGCACGACCCATTTTACGTATATTCAGATTGCTTCGGCAATCGACCGTCAGTTTTATAACAACCACAAAATGGATGGATCATCTAGCGATGATAAATTGGTTGTTATGGCCTTACTTTTAGACGAAGATGAAGGCAAAGTAAAAAAAATGAAGGAAAAAAATCGAAAATGGGTACATCCTATATTAAAACAAAGAAAACTTGAAGGAGAGCATTGAACATTATTAAAAAATTTATTAAGGTGATGCTGGAGCCGTCTGTTTTACCGATTATTACGGCATTTCTTTGTCGTCACGTAGCGTCGTATTAATTAGTATTTGACAGAATTAAAAATCCTTTTTCCAGAATTGCAGTACATACATTAATGATTCAGGGGAACTCCGATTTTATATGAAAAATGAGAAAAAATTACGGAAGTACAGATTTCCTTATCTACTTTTGACTTTTATCTCAATATGGCGTCTCGAGTCGCGGCGAGCTGTCAGCTCGTCACAAGATGTATTTCATATAAGAGATATACCATTGGTATGAGCGCGAAAACAAGTTCCCCTGAATTTCACAACAATAAAAACATCAATAAACCCTCCAAATCAAGATTTGGAAGCGTAATATAAAAGTATAATGTCGATGTGTATCGTGCGTATATGTGCGTGCAATGTTAGGTGCTATCCTTGTCTATACAAAGACAGATATAGGTCGATAACATAGAAAATGGTAATTTTGTCAGTTATACAGACGGCTCCAGCATCACCTTAAAATATGAAGACAAATTTTACCAATATTTTAGAATGCCGCAATGCAAGTTTTTTGAATTATTAAAATTAATTGTGCCTATGTGTTACAAAAAGAAAATACGTCGTTTCGTAAGGTAATTTCACCGACAGAAAGACTTGCAGTTTGTTTAAGGTAAACATTTTTTATTAAATTTACATTGTCTATAATCTGTTTGTTCACCGAGATGTAGCATTGGAATTGACATATCGTAATATGACGGCGATAAAGTTGGAGTTGTTAAAGGTGAAGGAGATGCTGGGTATAGTTGACATTGACGGTGACGATGGTGATACTGATATTGATGATAAAGGACGTGATACATACGGCTTAGTGTGATATAATTCGGCAGAATGTTGACGTATAGGTGCATTAGGAGGTTGCTCTTGCAAAATTTGTTTCGTTTCAAGATCAGAGATAATGGAGAATATTTGTGATTTAGCTATATTTTGATAGTACGCAGAAAAACTGTTTACTACTGTTGCTGCAATACTTAAAAAAAAAAAAACGTGTCTATTGCATTAGATTGTGGAGTCGGTGGAGTTATTTGCGCTTTTGCAGTTTTTTTCTCCAACAAATATTTTATCATCACTGCTGATGCCGTTTCTGGTTGTTTGACATTTATTTTCTTTATTCTTAGCTTTAGTGATAATTTTTTTGTTAATTTCTTTTTGTTTTCTCTTTTTCTCATTTTCAGCGTGTAACTCCTCATCCACATTATCATCCTTGTCATCGTCTTTATCGTCGTTTCGATCATCTCTTCTATCGTTTCTATCATCTTCTTTCTCATTGTTTGTCATCATATTCGTCTTCATTCGGTTCATCTTCATTATCATCATCACTGACATCTTCTAAATTACTGCATGTCTCTTTCTTGCATGAATGGTAGTAAGAACGACACTTCATCTTCCAATTTTTTTATTTTTGAGGCGGCCTGTCCATTTTTTGTTTTACGTTTTTTTTAACGCTTTTCTAAAAGAATCTCGAACATTCGTCCATGTTTTTTTACAAGCAGTCGCTGGAAAAAACGAACAATTTGTTTATATTAATATTTATAGTATATTTGATATTTTATAATTCATTTATTATCTTATATTTCGTAGGTTCTTAGCTACTGGTGATTCGTATAGAACAATAACTATCAGTTATAACTCGGACATTTAACGGTGCAATCGATTGTTATTCAAGTATGCGAAGCGATAATAGAGAATTTGATGCCACTAACAATGCCAAAGCCTACAGTGGATAAATGGAAAAAAATTGCCGAAGAATTTTGGGATATTTGGAATTTTCCAAATTGTTTAGGCGCTCTTAATGGGAAATTTTCCATTGTTCTCTTAGCATTAGTCGATGCACATTACAAATTTATTGTGGTAGACATAGGCGGATATGGTAAGAATAGCGATGGAGGCCTATTTGCCAATTCTAAATTGGGCAAAGCTCTCGAAAAAAATAAATTGAATATCCCGAAAGATAATGCGCTTCCTAAACGCAGAATGTTATGCCTTATGTCATAGTTGGCGATGAGGCATTTCCGTTAAAAAAATATTTATTAAGACCATATCCTGGTTCTCAAATTCAAAGAGATAAATCAAAAAGAATTTTTAACTACCGTCTCTCACGCGCACGTAGAGTGTCGAAAAATGTATTTGGAATATTGAGTCAAAAATTTCAGCTTTACAATCGAAGACTGAAGTTAAAACCAAAAAATGCAGATAAAATCATTTTGACTACGTGCATTTTGCACAATTATATCCGAGTCTATAATATTAATGCCATACAACAAGACCATGCGCATAGAACTGACACTGGTTTACAAAATTTACCACGACAAGGAGAAAGTGCAGGAAATACTGCATTTACTGTTCGAAATGCATTCAAGGAATTTTTTATGACAAAACATGGCCGTGTTGAATGACAAGACACAATAAATTAAAAAATATTTTATAAAAACTATTTTATTAGTACAATAGAATAAATTATATTTATCTTACCTGGCTGGTTCATTTCTTTCGCAATTCTTCTCCAAGCATTTTCTTTAAATATATTATCACTATATTTTGAATGGCTCATTACATATAATGGCTTACAAGATTTAACCATTTCAATTAATTGTTCCTGGTCCATCTTGTTAATTGCGTCCGTTCTTCACCGTTATTCAGTTCAGACTGTCCGACTCGCCACCGACAAGTCCCGACACGTTCCGACACGGGCCGTCAAAACATTCTTTGTGATAATGTCGGTCAATGTCGGTACGTTCCGTTGACGAAACGTGCAGGTTGGTGCCGGTTAGTGTAGACAGTCTCGTTAAGGGGATCCTATAGCGAAGGCCGAACTTCCTCGACGTCGGTAATGTCAAAATTTCTAATCCTGTTTTCAATGTTATATATCTATATCTGTTCTTGTCTAACGAAAGGCATCTGTCTTTGTTCGATTGCTGCGCCATCGACCTGAATGTGCTTTTGCTTAAGGGGGTCGTCTGGTCAAGAGGCTGTTTTTTGGGGAGAATTTTTTGTAAGGAATCATAAAAATACACTTTTTTGAAACTTTTACATCATATTTATTGATATTTAAAGAGTATTTAGAAATTTTTCCAAGTTGATATATGGCCAAGAATCCGCTGTAGAGCGCCCCGACGACAGCTGTGTAAAAAAAAAATTCCTTTTAATCTGTGGATGTGTGGCTATCGTGTGAACTAGAACCAAATAAAAATATTGAAATTTCAATTTTTGCCACCGTTTTGAAAAAAGTTTCATTATGAACTTTTTTCAAAACGGTGGCAAAAATTGAAATTTCAATATTTTTATTTGGTTCTAGTTTACACGATAGCCACACATCCACAGATTAAAAGAATTTTTTTTTTTTTTAGGATGAACTGGAGATTTGGAATCGTGGGTACCGTTTTTTTTTATACAGCTGTCGTCGGGGCACTCTACAGCGGATTCTTGGCCATATATTAACTTGGAAAAATTTCTAAATACTTTTCAAATATCAATAAATATAATGTAAAAGTTTCAAAAAAGTGTATTCTTATGATTCCTTACAAAAAATTCCCCCCAAAAAACAGCCTCTTGACCAGACGACTCCCTTAAGGGGATCCTGCAGTGATAGGCAAACTTCCTCGATGTCGATAATGTCAACCTTTCTAATTTTGTTTTCCCTACATCTGTCTTTGTCTAACGAAATGACATCTCAACATCTGTCCTTTTTTTTTATTGCTCGCCATCTCTCGCAAAATCCAACAACTACGTTGCTGCTCTTCTTGTCATTCTGCATCCGTATTTGCATTACTAAAATAATTTTTAGATGGATCTTTTTTTGTACGCATTGAATCTTACTTCTACTTACACGATATTATTCCTACATGTTTTCCCAAGGGTGGATGATAAACATTATGTATGTATAAACTGCAGAATTTTTGTTTTAAGCAAATATTGTAGTCAGGTGACAGCTGCGTATGTGCCCAAATAAGTAATATTTATAATTTTTTGATGTTTTTGATATAAAATTGCGTTTGGCACCCTAGATTTTTGTGCGGACTTTAATTCTGTAAAAGATTTTTGCAATTCTATAAAGCCAATTAAAAGATCTATCTAAAAACGATAATGTCGGTAAATCATATGGCTGCAGGATCCCTTTAATAAAACTTCATTTTACAAAATCTTTTTGTCTAGACGTTGAATCTTAGTTTTATTTACACAATATTGTTCCTACATGTGTGTTGTCCCTACCTCGCCTGGGTGTCATTAAATATATATAAAGTGCAGTAATTTTGTTATTGTCGTCAGATGACAGTTGTATGTGCCCAAATTAGTAAAATTTTTAATTTTTTTTGTTCCCGATATGAAATCGTGTGTCGCGATGTAGATTTGTATGCGTACTTTAATTCTAGACCAAAAACTTGCAATTCTGTAAAGCCAATTCAAAGATTTCTTAAAATGAAAAATGTCGGTAACTACTGCCACTATAAGATCTCCTTAAAACGCATTGTTTAATGTTTTGTCGTGCCAGTCAATGTCAGTCGTAAAGTCGTGAGTCGTAAGAATTGACCAATCACAGTCGATTATTCTCCTCAAATTCGATTGTGATTGATCAATTCTTACGACTCACGACTTTACGACTCGCATTGTAGACCTAGCATGAGTTTTCACCCGACAGTGAAAACGAGACTCTTTCGTGGAAATTCCACGAGATAAATTTTATCGTGACGGTTTGTGCCCGTCACTACACTTAAACGTCATAAAAAAAGTGCTGTTCTGTTAGATAAAATTTTATTAAAATTTATGTTAAAGTTACGAAATCATAATAACTTCGTAATAACACACTCGCGACTTATACCACGATAAAAGAGAAATACGAATCTTATTCGCAAAAAAAAATTAATGCTTATAATCGCGATACGCATTCGTCATGCAAATGGAACAATGACGAGCAAATGGAAACGGAACTTTATTTCCCGTGGTCGTGTGCGTGAAGAAAGTTATTTTCCTCGAAGCGGTTTGCGAGGCAAAATCGTATTTCTCTTTTTTCCATTTTTCTTTCATAGGAAACTCGCCCACGTGTGATTGCTATGCTACTTTTTAATATATCGCCTGTCGATCGACAGACGACGAAAGTTCACAGTGCGTGCCCGTACACCGTACGGTGTCAATAAGCAATCGATCTATCTTTCTTTCCTCATTGCGCAATATTATTAAAAGTGAAATTGTTATTTAATCGCAAACTGCATTTTGTCACGCATTGCTGATGCAATCAAAGCACAAACAATTACATAATTCCGCGCGGTTTACACTATTTTAACTCCAGACCATATCTCTCAGCGTATCGTCAGACGTTATGGCATCAACTTTTACAAAACAAAACAGTGTCTCTAATTAAAGTTCGATTTTTTCTCGCAAGGTGTAGTCTATCGTGTATTCTACCATAGATGATACATTAATCAATCAATCTTTATTAACTTCAGTTTTTGCCAAGAAGGGGACTATAGTTTACGAAGTAACTTAAACTCACTCATACCTCCCAGGCAACCATACTACTAATTACTCCTATCTACTCTTCCCTGTTCTAGCCTCTTTCTCTTTTAATCGTGATCTTGATCGATCCAATTCTACTGTAAGATTTCGTTGATAACGTCGAAAATATACTTACACCGCGTCTGTATCGTGCGACATTATCGAGGATAGAGGATTGCAGAGAAAATTCGAGTGAAATTATGACGATAATTATACTTGCGGTATATCCCCGCTCGCAATTTATGCCCTCCGCCCTCTCTTCCTTTAAGGCCTTCACACATAAAATCGTGTAAAAACGTAAAACGTAAGCGTAAGAAAATCGACCAATCCCAATCAAGTATTGTGCTGTCCGTAACCTCAGTAGGGGAAAATCAAATTGGGATTGATCGATTTTCTTACGCTTTACGTTTTACGTCCTTACGGCATTTTATGTGTAAAGGCCTTTAGCCTCTACAGCCTTCATACACAACAATAACTGGTGGCTTCGTGTGTATGGGGGTGGTCGGGTGGTACAATATGGCAAAAGTATTGGACAACTTTATATGCCGAGATAGATACAGGAACATCGCTATAAATACAGGAGGGAGGAGAGGTAAATGAGAAAATTAATATTTTTATATCTATTCACGTGAACATGAATCACTCTTGTGTTACCTTTATTGTGTAAGAAGAAACGACGCGTAATGCGAAATACATGGAAGAAAGACAACCGTAATCGGTTTCTCACTCACAAGATGTAATAACAGGATGTTTAGGATACAAAAGTACTAGTGTGGAGCTTCTTCGACTTTTGTCCAAGCTTTGGGATCTTACAGTCAGTGAATAAACAGAAGTATACGCGGTGTCCTGTAAAAAAAAATTTCCGAAAGAGATGTGTATCCAAGAAGTGAGAAAATTAATATTAGGGAAGCTTTATTCTAATCTCTTCACGTGGTCTTTTCAGTCAAACAACAAACACAATCTATTAAGAACACTTTATAACGTCTAATTAAACTGTTGTATTTTTACATAAAAAGGGACTAGGAAATATTTTTATCTGCATAACATACACGAGTATTTTATCTCATTTCTCAATTTTTAAATTTAAAGGCGAGTCTGCGAATACAGTCCAGTCTCTTTAAATTAATAAATTCGGAAGCGAGCTGTAGTACACTGCGTTTGATTAACGTAAGGACAATTCAGGTTCAAAATAATAAACCAACAACAGCAAAATCGGCTGTTCATTTTAAATACATACAAGCGGATTCGGCGAAACTACTCAAAATGCATGACCACTTTACGATCTCGAATTAGCTGATCTTTCCAGCTAATCAGTCCTGCAAAAATGCATACTAAGGTCAAGACGTGCGACAAATGTCAAACTCAAATGTCAATGACACTGAAATATATACGAACTGGAACGAGCGCTGCTATAGAAATCCACGGTAGGCGAGCGATATAAGAGAGAAGTCCTAAGTTCCTCTCTTCTCCTTGTCTAACTCACAACGTAGTCAAGAGTGGAAACAACAGGCTAATCAAGAAGACCAGACAAGAACAGAGCGCTGCTCGAGACACCTTGACATGCTCTTTCTCATATCGCACAGACAGGCCCAGCGCTCGTTCCAGTTAGTATATATTTCAGTGGTCAATGAACAAACTCGGGATTGCATTATCGGTACACGTCGCAACCTCCCGATAATGCGAGAAGGTAAATTTATTCGAGAGTAACGAGAAAAAATACGCTCTAGATAAACAGTGAAAGAGATTTATAGACGAAACATCGTAGTAAATTCTGAAGGAACCAACTTTGAAGACATTAACGTTCTACGCAATTAAAAATCGTTTTTAAAAATTGCTCCAAACCTATTTTTTCTTTTAATTTTCTTTTTATTTAGATCGCGTTAAACAATCTACAATTCGTATTCGCCCAGCAGTTTTATGGATAAAGAACACAGGGTCCACCGTTTACCCGACATTTTCGCATAAGAATTTTCGTCTTAGAATGTTCCACAAAATCTATCAGTAAAACGGTGTTCGGTCTTTTTCGGACACCCTATATAAGTACATATTAACATACTTTATCCTTTCCTGGGGGCTTATTACGTATCTTTTCACGAGGTAAAAATAAGAAAAGTGAGAGAATTCACTAAAGTATATACGATTTCATTGGTCGAAATCTAGTAAATCTGTTCACTTTTCGCATTTTCACCTCGAGAAAAGATACATAATAGTATTAATAGTAGGAGAGCCGGCTGCACAAAACTCGACAAAACCCTCCCTCATCGAACATCCGGCTGAATTTTATTCGAATAGATAGCTTTTTTAGTGGTTAACCCTGTGCCGGGTTTTATATGCCCTGAAATTTGACCGAAGTGTTAAAAAAAGGGCTACTTCCGGTATATATAATTTTTTTAAATGAAACCCCCTTAAAGAACATCCGGCTAAAACTTGTGCCAATCGATTCAGGATGTCAAGCACTTTGATAAAAAAATATGCTGCCACCCCCCACCTTGACAGGAACCATGGCAGCAACCCTTAAACGTGACACGTGACATATTTTCGTACCGTACCTCCCTCACAGAACATCCGATTTTTTTTTTTTGAAATGTAGCTCGAACATTTCTGAACATAAAAAAACAATGCTGCCATCGCTGGCCTTGACCAAAAATTTTTGTGCCACCCTTAAGTCGCGCGACTTTTGGCTGCCAATTTGTAACGGGTCAATAATTCCCTCACAGAACATACGGGTAATCTCTTGCCATGTATTTAAATAGAAAATAAGACAATCTTTGACGAGAACAATCTTAAGAACCGACTATGAATATCGTCCATACTATCGCGAAAATTCCCATCGAATATTTTGTGGAAAAAATAGTTTGTGATAAACAAGCTGCGCGTACATTGGTAGTGGTAGAGGTGGAATTTATGTTGATTTATATTTATGGAAATATTAATCGACTCTACTGGCCCTGGCTAAGGTAATATTTTTCGCCCTAAATTTAATTATTTAAATGATATATAAGTATCAAAGATTACATGCCGATAATCGAACCAAATCGTGGTCGTATTGTCTTGGCGATTATAATGGCCAGTAGAGTCGATTAATATTTCCATTGTTGTTTATCATTTAACTGGCGAAGTAAAAGTAATTTATTCCATTTATATTTATGTTTTAATCCTACTTTTAAGATTTTAAATACAAAAAAATAAGAATAAAGAATAAAGAAATAAAAATACGTGAATGTTATATAAACTTACCTTGTTTCATTCCATACCTCTACCAATGTACGCGCAGCTTGTTTATCACAAACTATTTTTTCCACAAAATATTCGATGGGAATTTTCGCGCTAGTATGGACGGTATTCATAGTCGGTTCTTAAGATCGTTCATGTCAAAGATTGTCTTATTTTCTATTTAAATACATGGCAAGAGATTACCCGTATGTTCTGTGAGGGAAGTATTGATCCGTTAACAAATTGGCAGCCAAAAGTCGCGCGACTTACGGATGGCACAAAAATTTTTGGTCAAGGCCAGCAATAGCAGCATTGTTTTTTTATGTTCAGGAATGTTCGAGCTACATTTCCAAAAAAAAAATCGGATGTTTTGTGAGGGAGGTACGGTACGAAAATATGTCACGTTTAAGGGTTGCTGCCATGGTTCCTGTCAAGGTGGGGGGTGGCACCATATTTTTTTATCAAAGCGCTTGACATCCTGAATCAATTGGCACAAGTTTCAGCCGGATGTTCTTTAAGGGGGTTTCATCTCAAAAAATCATACCGGAAGTGGCTCTTTTTTTAACATTTCGGTCAAGTTTCAGAGCATATAAAACCCGGCACAGGGTTAACCACTAAAAAAACTATCTATTCGAATAAAATTCAGCCGGATGTTCGATGAGAGAGGGTTTTGTGCAGCCGGCTCTTGGACTATAACAGACCCCCTGATAACTAGAGGTCAGCATTAATCCCAAAAATTTTTTAAAGAATTACACTAACTCCTAATCTTTACTCTTCAATAAACACGTTCTTTCTTACAGAATTGCTTGTTTATTTTATCCAAAAATTATCCATTTCGTATTGCAAAATAAATACCTTTTTTGGAACGCACACTGCCGTACTATTTTTTCCCAAAGTGTCACATCTCATACAGTCATAAATTTTTAGCTAAAAATATCAGTAATTAAAAAATTACAAGTCATTTTTTGTATATTAACTTTTACGATTTTTTTAAATGTGTTAATATTAAATAATTAATAAAGTTAACATTGCAGGTTTTACAACATTTCAAGAAGGTTTAGAATTTTTCCAAGTCAAAATAATGACAACTGTAAATACAATAGCCGATTAAAGTAACTGGGATTGTTTTCACCCCGGTGTGTGACTATTATAAAACTGTGATGTTAGTGACCACGAAAAGTTAAATGTAAAATTAAAAAATAATTCTAATTTAAATTAAAATTTAATTTTATTTAAATACGTACGCGTACATTAAAATACGCGACGCGTAGAATTATAAACAAAATTTATCCTTCCCTCCCTAAAATCCGAATTAGGTGTAGCTCGCCCAAAGTGGACTTTATATATTTTGCTCAAAGCAAAACTAAGAAATATAATGCAATCGGCATGTTTATTTCGACAAATATTTCAAATATAAATTCCAAGACAAAAATAAATGTAATATACGTTAAGAAAGCAGAGGAAGTTTTATGAAATACACGTTCGAGCTTTAGAATATCAAAATAAATATAGAAAAAATGATTTAATTACGCGCGAGCTTAATTATTCGTAACGAATTATTGTAAAAGCTATCCGTAAACATATTTATAATAATTACTCGATTAAGCGAAAGATCGAATTTAATTCCGATCGGAAATTTCAGTCGGAAAATTGAGCGGCGCAGCGCCGCCGCGCATACAGGATATCCCAATATCTCCAATTTGTTTTGCAATGACAGATTCTTCGATGAATTTCAAATTGATTTTATCCCCGTGCGAGCGGAAATTTGTTGGGAGAACTAATTGACGGCCGAGAATTAATTAATCCTTGAAGAATGAGAGATCTCAAATGCTGCAATGGATAAACGTTAATAAATTACGCAGTCTTGTCTTTTTATGGAAGAAAGAGTAGTATACTACCTTTACGCGAGCGTTACTTCTGTAGTAAGTTACGATAATTCCTTCGCGTGAACGGGATTTTGTAGTAATTTGCGATAATTTACTCCGCGTAAACAAGTGAATTATTGTAAGTTACTACAGAAGTAACGCTCGCGTAAACGTATAGTATAGGTAAATTTTACTGCGGTAGGAAGTGGAGTCAAGTTCTCCAATTACGAGAATCCTCCGACGTCAAAAAGACCACGACTTTCCGCTAACTTCGCCGAGAAAAAACTAATTTCGAACTCATTAAAAAATCACTACGAAATAAAACGGCAGCCTCAGATCACATATTCGCGACCGCATTTAAATTCGCTTCGCGAATTTCCCGAGAAAGCAGTCCGCTTATCTCTCGCAGATTGCAACGACGACTTTCTCGTGATATTATTAGGAGAATCTATTTTTCCTTGTCACTGCACAATCGAAAATCCATCTGCGTCATATTGCCTGCATCGCCGTACCGTACCACGATTGCGAAAATATATAAGACGAGCTCCATTACTCTTTACTGCGTTCTATCGCGGATCGATCTCTCGCATCCGCCCCGCCGAAATCGGTGTCAGACGACGGGGGCGATTATCTTGAAGGCTCGTAGAAAGGCGATGCATCACGCTCTATATATAAACGAATTAGCTCTCATATATGCGAGGAATACTCTCATGGCGAGGCGCCGTCGAGAGTGTGTCATTAATCGCCGGCGCGCTTCTGGTTACGCTCACTAACCTTGAGGCGGATCGATAGGTCTGGCGAAGCTGGCGTCTTCCAGAGCGCAGCGGTGTGACTTTACCTAGCCGATGGAGCGGCCAACTGTCACTAGCACCAACAACCGCGTATGTAATAACTGCTACTGGATACGCACCGTACTGCGATGAAACAAAACGATTTTGCGTCACGTCACGTTTCGAGCGCGCACACGCACATGAACCATGAACCCATCGGCCACCACCGCACGCTCGGATCGCAAATGAGCGCTCAGCACAGTGAAGTGAGTGAAGTGAAGCGCGGCACAGTCGAGTGAGTCGAGCAGGAGCAGTGGAGCAGGGCTGACGCGGCTGTCGGTTGTCGGCCGTCGGGCACAGTAGCGCGGCGTCACGTGGCTAATGTCCCATGAGTCACGTGACCACGCCGAGCCAATGGAACACGTCATAATGCGCGCGCACGATGATAACAAAGGTGGCTATCGTCATGCGCGGGAAACGGGGCGTTTTGAATTATGCGATATTCCGTCTCCGATTCGCGTTTTCTTAAAGCCCGGTGTCCACGATGCAAAAACTGTGTCCAAGTTTCGGTTTAAGCCAATCAAACTGCTACTTTTCTGTAAGAGCTGCTAGTTGATTGGCTTAAACCGAAACTTGGACACAGTTCTTGCATCGTGGACACCGGGCTTTAGACTTTCTTTTGAAATGGAACACGTGTATATATATATATATATATATATATATATATATATATATCCAATTATTCCGCGGAGAAAACAATAATGAAGTAAAATAAAAGAAAAATATACCTAAAAATGACGATGACTTACAAGGGAATGTTTAAAACTGTCCCTTACCGATTTTAATGGGTTTTGGATATATTACAGAGTAGCAAAAAATAACAGACAGTATTTTTTTTATCGGCTTCGAAGCATGTTTAGAGATTGAAACAACCCCTTGAAAGAAATTCTATGTATTTAATTACGAGTGAATATTTCTGAAACCGTAAGGTATATGAAAAAATGTTTTAGACAAAAAGATTACGGAATTAAACTCTATTACGGTATTAAATTGATCTCTGTAATCGTGTATTTAGATTTTTTTACTGTCATATTTTTTCAACATACCCCCACCTTAATGTTATTTTTGCAAAAATATGACTTTTAAAAAATCTAAATATACGATTACAGAGGTCACTTAATACCGTAACCTTTTCGTCTAAAACATTTTTTTTATATACACAGTTAAAAAATAAAACGTAATTTTAACATTTTTTACATGTCCCAGAAAGTTAAAATGACTCCATTCATCATGTGTTACTTGTTGATAAGTTAGAAATGCTAATTAAATGACACTAAACTTTACATTTATATTTGTTCTTTTGACTTTATTTTACAAGTTATATTAACACATAATGTTAATTATTTTACAGATTTTACTTAAATTATGTGTAATAGAAACATTTAATTTTAGTAAATTTAATATTACTAGACACTACAGACGCGCGCTTGGCGCGCGCTATTTAGCTTTAACATTATGCTATTACTATTACACTATTAAAATATATACAATGACAGCTGCAAATGAAGTAAGCGCAGCAAGATAACTAATCGGCATCGCGGAAAAGTGACAACAATACCTACGACATGCTCTTTTTAGAAGAGGATTTTGTATGTTAAAGTTTACGATTATTTGAAAATTTACGTTTAACTTTTGTTTATGTGTTAAAATAACTTTAAGACGTGTTGATTTTTTAAAGTAATTGTGTTAAAAAAACAAAATAATATTTAATTTCTAAATGACATATATAAAGTGTTAAGTTATTATCACGTTGACATAAATGTAACACATGAAAATGTTAAAAACAAAATAACAGTTGTTGTATGTTAATTTTACATTGAAATAATAATCAAATCTTGGTGACACAAGAAAATTTTAACATATGGACCGTTATGTACACACGATTTTTTACTGTGTATACTTCACGGTTTCAGAAATATTCACTGGTAATCAAATACATAGAATTTCTTTCGAGGGGTTGTTTCAATCTCTAAACATGCTTCAAAGCCGATAAAAAAAATATGTGTTTGTTATTTTTCGCTACTCTACAATATTACCTATATCCAAAGTCCATCAAAATCAGTGAGACTGTTCCAAATCTTCCCTCGTTATTATAGTATTAAGCCGGTTCTACAATACGTCGCAAACGATGGCAAATGGCAACTGCTAGTTGAAAAGTGTTTATTCTGATTGCCGATTGCTCCATAGTTAGGGTGCGTTCCCACTATACGCGACGCGCGACGCGTATAGTGGGAATGCACCCTTACTATCGCCAAAAAAATTAAAAGTTTGCCAACTCTCTTTTGACAACCGCAATTGACAAGCGCGATGTGAAAATAACACTTTTCAACTAGCAGTTGCTATCGTTTGCAATGTAGAACCGACTTTAACGTACGTTAGTGCTGGTCTACAACCTTGCTTTAAAGGATATTTAAGCTCTAAGCCGTAAGAAATTGACCAATCACAATGGAATGTGAGGAGAATACTCGACTGTGATTGGTCAATTTCTTACGGCTTAGAGCTTAAATACCTTTTAAAGCAAGGTTGTAGACCAGCACTTACAATTAGTGCAAGTCTACATAATAGGTGTGTTTTAAGCCCTAAGCCCTAAAAAATTGTCTAATCACATGCAGTCAATTATTCTCCTCAAATTCAACTGTGATTGAACAATTTCTTAAGGCTTAGGACTTAAAACACCTATTGTAGATGGGCACTTACCGCGCTGACATAAATCTTAACTAATTATCGAAAATAAAATTATGCACGCGCGATTGATTCGATATAAAAAATATACCATTTTGAAACTAAATGCAAGCTAATTGTTTTTAATTTTTCATTAATTTGAGTTAAAGTATACTTTTTCAATTTGTGATTAATAATGATCGCGTATTTATTGATTTATTTCTTATTTATTCGAGATTTTGTTTTATCTCTCTAATATATACAACACGCATGCGTACTTACACATGTATTCCACCTCACGTCATTTTTACAACATGATTAATCTCGCGTGAATTCGCTACATTTCACGCGCCTTCTTAAAGCCGGTATTCATAGAGGTTGCGGTCCGATTCATGCTCACAACTCTCATGCTAGGTCTACAATGCGAGTCGTAACCGCATAGGGATACGACGGTCCATGCGGACCGCAGCTATAGTCGGTTCTTAAAGGCCTTCACACATAAAATCGCGTAAGGACGTAAAACGTAGCGTAAGAAAATCGACCAATCCCAATCGAGTATTGTACTGTCCGTAATCCGAGTAGGGGAAAATACTCGATTGGGATTGATCGATTTTCGCTTACGTTTTACGTCCTTACGGCATTTTATGTCCTAAGCCTTGAGAAATTGTTCAATCACAGTTGAATTTGAAAAGAATAATTGACTGTGATTGGTCAATTTTTTAGGGCTTAAAGCTTAAAACACCTATTGTAGACGGGCATTAAGTTCCTTGCACAATGAGGCAACAGGCAATTAGGAACAGGAAATAACCAAAAAATCGTTAATTACAACCTAAAAAATTCGAATACTATGATTGGTTGGCAACAGGCAATAGGCACAGAATTTTCAACGTGACGGAAACTCTGTGTCTATTGCTTGTGTCACTGTTTATTCTGCATTTATACATGATTTCTGACTTCTATTCCCTGTTCCTATTGCTTATTGCCTAGCATTGTGCAAGGAGCTTTATTTTAAGACAGTCTTGATAATGTCTTAGGGTGCCATTACATGGAGCGCGGAAACGCGGAAACGCGGAAGCGCGGAAGACAAAATTTACTAGATTTCCGTCGATCCGTTCCGTCTGTTTTGAATGCCTTATATTACATGGAGCATATTTTGAGCGGAAAAGCGGAACGGAGAATTATAAAATATTAATTTTTAACGGTATTTATTGATTAAAATGCTTGTATTCAATAGATAAGCTGAAAAGATAAGCATATTAATAAAAATTGCAATGAATTAAGTGAACACAATTTTAAGAAATGAATGCAAATGTCTATTTGTCACTATACTGTTCCGCTTTTCCGCGCAACGTGTGCTCCATGTAATATAAGGAGAAACAAACTCGCGGAACGAACGCGTCAAAATCCGTTGTCAACGCGGATACAGTATACTCCATCAAACGGAGCTGTTTAATCACATTGAAAAAAAAAGCTTTTACACATACTCTTCGCGTACTTTATTATTTAATAAAAGTGGCAGTATAATATTATAGATCCAAACATCATGTTGATGGTTATTATGAAGTATATCTTATATGCAAGCCAGGGTACGTACATAGGCTGCGTTAAGTACTGGCAGTGAATATCGAAACGCAGCCATACATACATACACACGATAATAGCGGATTCCGCTTTTCCGTTCAAACGTGCGGGACTCAACTCGCGGAAACGCGGAATCTAGTTACTATAATTCTGTTCCGCGCTTCCGCGTTTCCGCGTTTCCGCGCTCCATGTAATGGCACCCTTAGGGCCTAAACAGAATGGCTGTCTTATAACCTTAAGGCAGTGTTTTATGCCTTAAGTCTTTGTCTTATGTAACGCACAATACTGTGTTAATGTTTCCTGTCTTGTGTAGTTATACGTCGCGTATACTACACAAGACAGGAAACATTAACACAGTATTGTGCGTTACATAAGACAAAGACTTAAGGCATAAAACACTGCCAAGACAGCCATTTTGCTTAGGCCCTTATGCTGGGTCTACAATGCAAGTCGTAAAGTCGTGAGTCGCAAGAATTGACCAATCAAAGTCGATTATTCTCCTCAAATTCGACTGTGATTAGTCAATTCTTGCGACTCACGACTTTGCGACTCGCGCCATTGTGTCACATGGCATGTATTTTCCGCGTAACGCGCAACCGCGTAACCAATTAGAAGAGCGTTTCGCATTTTCGGTTACGCATATATTCGCGCTTCTGATTGGTTACGCGATACGCGTTTACACTATACGGCACGGACCGTCACGTTCCGACAACGACACGTAGGTCCGGTCTACAATGGATGTCGTAAGTCGGAGTCGTAAGAAATTAACCAATCACAATCTATTATTCTCCTTGCGGTCGAAGAATAATGAACTGTGATTGGTCAATTTCTTACGACTTCGACTTCCGACATCCATTGTAGACCGGGCCTTACGTTCACGCACGTTAGACAAGGATGGAGACAATAGGTATCCTTGTCTAACGTATGTGTCGTTGTCGGAACGTGACGGTCGACGGTCCGTGCCGTATAGTGTGAATCAACCTTTACGCGGAAAATATCAGTCCATGTGACCGCACCCTTACGCTCTCGAACTAAAATTTTCCAAGATATAAAATTTCCTCTCTTAGGAAATTAGGAAATTACGAAAGTATCGATCATGAACGTTTCAGCCGCCACACTCTTTCGTCATGCGTTTCCTGATTTTCGTGTTACGTATTCACCCGCAATCAGGCGACTGCGCGACGGCACGATTGCGTCGCGTAAGGGTTGGTTTATAATAGCCGTAACCGTTAATTTAAGCCGTAATCTTTAAGAAATTGACCAATCACAGTCGATTATTCTTCTCACATTCGACTGTGATTGGTCAATTTCTTAAAGATTACGGCTTAAATTAACGGTTACGGCTATTATAAATCAACCCTAAGACAGAAAATCGATACAGGCCTAGTTTACACCGGACCGTCTGATACGCGTATCAAGTACTATATCCGTATCAAATCCGTATCAAATCTCGGATTATCCCGGTGTAAACCGAAATTTGATACGGATACAGTACTTTTGGTACGCGTATCGAACAATCCGGTGTAAACTAGGCCACAACCTCGCTTCGGCACGCAACGTGTGCTGCATCGCATATTGTCGTTCGACGTTTCACAAAATGTATGAAAGAAATATAGACTACGGAGACAAGAGTAGCGCGTATATACTCATCGCTGGGAGTAAAATCCAGTATAAGTTGTCTCAAGCTCAAGCCCTATATAAGGAACTTCTCGTTCCCTTCTTGAAAATCCCCGACGTGAGCAATTGAGAAACTCTTTGTCCGGCAAAGCGCAGCGGCAGCCTGCGGCACTTACTATCGGAAGTTAGCTGCAAACCCCCACGAAAACCGCCAACGACGTAATTCGAATATGGTAACCATGCATAGAAACGTCACGTTGGAACAATGCGCGGGCAAAACGAAACCGATGAACTGCTTAGAGCTTGAGTAGAATGACTGACTTATAATTTTAATCCTAGGAGTACACTCTTGGATCTGAGAGACCCAGCCAAATTTTTGAGGGACTGATATCGCGAGGCCCTTGACATTATAAAGACAACTCTGCACGTGTGTGAAGTTGGCCCCGCACTTTTTGAATTCTGTATTTTTAATAATTGTGCTACGTTTGTGTTGTATTGTGTCGCAAACCGCAGCTCTGTAACTCAAAGCGTACTCAAGAAAATTAAAAAAAAAAAAACAAAATTTTTGATAGCTCCGCACTTTTCGAATTTTTAGTTTTTTTATTGTGCCGTATTGTGCTGTATTTGTGCTGACTTGTGCCGCAAACGCGAGATTGATAACTTTGATAACAATTAAAAAAATAAATAACAACAAAATTATACTAGCCCCGCACTTTTCCCAAAATAAACCAAATTTTTTTTGTTTGATAGGTAGTAATTTGTGCCACGTTGTGCCGTTGGAATAAACTTGATATCTCTTTTCATTTGGCAGATAAAAAATATTAAATCTCAAGAACAAAATAACAAATAATTATTTTTACAACGCATTTATCGAATTTCTTTAAGTTGTGCTGAGTTTTGCTATATAGATGAGTACAACAAAGAAATAGCCGGAAATGCATAGAAAGTTGCAAAGATTGAAAATAATGGGCTAAAGGGGATGGGGGTAAAAAAAAAACTTTACATTTTTTAATTTTGTAAAATTGTGCTGGGTTGTGTTCGGTGAGTACAATAACTTTTCCTAATGACAAAATGTCCGTAAATCATTAGTTTTCGCAGCACACAATGGCTGCATTCGGGGAGCGCGCTATTAGCGCTATTATTGCATCATTCTATCTTTATCGCTCATCAGGTGTAAAACAAGGATAGAATAAGCAAATAGCGCTAATAGCGCGCTCCCCGAATCTAGCCAATACATTACATTTAAAATTTTTTAAATATTTTATTGTTTTTTTATACAGCAATCGATTTCTTACATTATTCTACGTATAAAAGTATGAAGGTAAAGTCATCGAAAAAAGTGATACTATTATATTATATTACTATTATATTATTATTACTATTATATTTTTTTTAAATATGAATACTTTACGAGATATTTTATTATATTCATATTTTATATATTTAAAATATTATGACTAAATTTTTTTTAAATATCTTAGGAAATTCTTAACGAGAAGAAAGAGAACTTTATTATAGTGTTTTAAAAACGTCTCGACGAGATCTACAACTTTTATTTCAAGGAAAAAATCAAGTTCAAGTTAAGAAATTAGTCGTATTTAAAATTTCTTGAAAACGACGACATCTACGACACGACTCAAATCAGAATCATGTGTCCCCCTTTAGACAACTTTTGTCCAAAACATTTTTAGATATCTTTCATATTTTTCGAGATATTTGCTTGCGTCGATTAAAATGACTCACTCTATATTCTCAGTAGTATACGAGATTTTACGAAAATAAATGTACTACTGTGAGATATTACAAGTACGTCCTGAGAATTTATGAGAAATAATATACTACTAGAAATGTTATAGAAATATTCGAAGTATATTATATACGGTACGTATATTTATACAGTACGAGTACAGAACATTCGAATAATATCATGTGCTGTATGGGGTATGATTTTGATATTATGTTTTATAGAATGTGTATATACGGTGCTAGGTAAATTATATGTTTAGTCAGTCATGTTTAGTCATGGTAGTCTGTTTTTTTATCGTTTCTAGTTTAATTTTTTAAGAAATTACACGCAAAAACATTTACTTTTACGAAAAAATAGACTTCGAAAATCGGCCTACTTGACTGCTAGAGATTTTGTTGATAATAATCAAAAATTACACTCGCTCTATTTTTTTCCTTAAGATTTGACGTCTGCTCTTTCAGAATCCGCAAGAGAAATTGAATTCTACCGGATAGTTTCAAAGTTGTGAATTTTTAAAAAAGTATAAAACTCGCGGTTTTTCACCTCAGCAAACAATTTTTATACACTTAAACGATTATTTGGGAAAAATACGAATCGCACAGAGATTTTGCTTTTACAGATCTATTCTTAACAGCTAGTCCTTTTCAATTAAAAAAAAAATTCGTATAAATAGACGTAATATTTTTGTGGAAACTACAACATTCGAAAGTTGGCCGGGTCTCACAGACCCAGTGTATATGACTAGGTCTACGTTCGGGGAGCGCGCTATTAGCGCTATGCATCATTCTATCTTTATCGCTCATCAGGTATAAAACAAGGATAGAATAAGCAAATAGCGCTAACAGCGCGCTCCCCGAACGTCTGTCTAAGTAGCAAAAAATGTATGTAATTCTAGGGTTAAAATAATGTTTTATGCTTTAAGTAAATCTTTGTTTTTAGCAATGCACAATACTGTCTTGTCTCAAGTCTTACAAATATTGACACTTCGTATACTCATTTAAGGTTTAAGACTTTTGAAACACAAGACAGTATTGTGCGTTACTAAAAACAAAGATTTAAAGCATAAAACATTGTCTTAAAATTATAAATCAGCCATTCTGCTCAGACCCTTAAATTCGAGACGGTTTTCTTTTTTCTTTCGTTATTTTTTAATGACAAACTTGTGCATTGCTCCGTGTGCATTATTCACGACGTATATATCATAAAATTTAATTCTTTTATCATATTTATAAAACTGGTATGCATGATTCATACCCCGTTACTCGGTTCCTATAAGACCCGGGCACGTCAGTACATCAATTTTACAAAAGAATTAAATTCTATGATGTGTGTAAACTCATGCTCAGTTAACACAATGTTGGACTACTTTTATAATAAAAATAGGGTAAAATAACATTGTTTTTGCACAATACTATTTTGATGTTGACACGTTCATTTTTTATTAGTGTCGATATATGTAGGCGAGACCGAGGCGAAGTCGTCACTATAGTCGTCACCGGGGGGGAGTCATCACTATACAGTTATCTCGAAACCTGTATGTTGATGTGTGAACTCACCATGCATTAATATAGTAAACGCTACTTATGGTCCCATGTGACCAACGGAGTTTAATGAGATTATGTGCCATGTTGTGATTTTTATTAAGGCAAACGTGTTTTTGGAGGTCAAAAGAGAAATTTTTTGCGCGTCAAAAATTTTTAATATTTTAAATATTATTTTCTCTCCGAATCTCGAGATAAGTGATTCTGAAGAGTAATGCATGCTGAACACGAATCCAGTGAAGTTTTTTTTTCGTTGATTTCTAATATTTTATGAGCGATCAAACTTAAAATCTGTGTTCAAGGCAAAGTCGTCACCAAGCCACCGGGGCGGACTCGTCACTGTAACGACTTTATCCCGGTAGTTTCACTCTATTTTTCGTTGCAAATGCGTTAGTATTTCTCAATTGCAAGAAAATGATGCGCACGTACCATCACAAAACGACTCCTGTCGACAAGAAGCAACTCAGGAAGGCAGTTCTTGCGGTAAAAAAAAGATAAAAATAATCAAAAAGATAAAATTAAGATAAAAGTAGCCGCAAAACAATTTGGAGTCCCGAAAACTACGTTGAACGACTGGCTGAAGAAAAATAATTTAATGATGAAATAGCACACTTGGATGACGTGGCCGTCGAGATATCATAAAAGCTTAAAAAATCAAAGGGCGAAAATGAAAGTTAAGGAAGCAGCAGTGGTCGGATTCCGACGAGGACTTTGATAATATGTGCTGCGTGTGCTCAGAAATGACAAAGAATTAACAAAGCTGACGAGAAACAGTGCATTTCGTGTGAGCATAGGGCACACAAGTGCGCGCGCTTTTCTTGTAATTATTTTCCGCTATCGTGTTTTTAATTAATAAATGTTTCCATTTTTCTATTAAAAAATAATTAATAAAATGTATTCTATTATTTTTTATGATCAAAATTATGTATTTTCATTTAAAATCCAGTCCGAGAATGGAGTGACAACTCCGCCCCGGCAATTTTGACATTTAAATTTTTACTCGCTATACCGCGGCGGTCGAACAAAGCGACATAGACCAAAAACGCCCTTATAAATTTTGTAGCCAAGCGTTCACTTTTTACAACGGTACATCACATTTTACTAAAATTATTTTTGTTGTTAAAAATCGGCACCGACAAAATAGTGACGACAATTTTGCCCCGGTCTCCCCTACTTACTCGCAGAGCGTATTTCAAATCCCCGATAGAAAAATTGCGCAAATTTGTACAATATAATTGCATCGTTCAATTAAGAGGATTGTCACAGTTATTTCGACTTTTAGAAGCAAAATCACTCCAGCATCGTCGATATACATAACAGTTATGTATGTACATACATATGGAGGGGTAAAAACCACAGTGGTGTAAGTCAAATTTTTAAAAATATTTTCTCGTGTGCATAGATGCAATTTATATATTGTACAGATTGCATCTATGCACACGAGAAAATAATTTTAAAAATTTGAGTTACACCATTGTAGTTTTTACCCCTCCATATACATATACATATAACACCGTTCATCATATTTTACGTACGAGAAAGGATACTATCGACGATCAGGCAAACACAGAGATATGCTACGTAACACGAAGTAACATAATAAAACTCAAATACCTATATTTTTCAATTATTTCACAATTATTTCACAATTTTTTCCCAAATTTAATTTTGCAAATATTCCACTAAGATATATGAGTCCTCATAACGCTATTGTCTTGCTGAAATGTTGTTTAGAAATAAATTGTGCAAATATTTATCAATATTTGCACAAAGGTTTAAAGGAGGAGGGTCCCTAAGGCCGGTTTTTGGCACCCTCTGAAATTGATCTGAAAATATCAAAAACGTTATATTTTTGTAAGAACTATTGAAATAAAGTGAGTTTAGTCTAAACGGACATACTTTCGTGCATGTTGATACTATAATTCTAATTAATCATATTTTTACCACTAACGCGCTCTTATGTCACATCATCTCCTTACATTTGTGTGTGTGTGTGTGTGTGTGTGTGTGTGTGTGTGTGTGTGTGTGTGTGTGCGTGCGTGCGTGCGTGCGTGCGTGCGTGCGTGCGTGCGTGCGTGCGTGCGTGCGTGCGTGCGTGCGTGCGTGCGTGCGTGCGTGCGTGCGTGCGTGCGTGCGTGCGTGTGTGTGTGTGTGTGTGTGTGTGTGTGTGTGTGTGTGTGTGTGTGTGTGTGTGTGTGTGTGTGTGTGTGTGTGTGTGTGTGTGTGTGTGTGTGTGTGTGTGTGTGTGTGTGTGTGTGTGTGTGTGTGTGTGTGTGTGTGTGTGTGTGTGTGTGTGTGTGTGTGTGTGTGTGTCGTCACAGACCGATGGCGATATTTCAAGACGGTAAAAAGACGTGACTTTATGACCTTTTTGGTCTTTTAGTGACGTTTTAATGACGTTTCAATAACGCAGAGTATTGTGAAAATCAAAATTATAATTATATAATTAAAAATATTTAATTAAAATGTTTATATATAATTGTATAATATATATAATATATAATTAAAAAACCAAATTTTTGTTATAAAATACATACATTTCGTTTTGTGTTTATTTAATTATTATCAGTCTTTAAAAATAAAGGTATATTAACTAAAATAAGGTTATATTAACGTTACATCTCCAACAGTGTGCTACATTTCATTATAAAAGTGGACTCCATGATCTAACTGATACAAGTTGTGCAGTTCCTCTTTTTTTAAATTAGGATTCAGTGTACATACTCAAAAGATCCCAGAAACTAAGGCAATAACTTGCATAAAACATTTAGAAAAAAATAATATTGTTGCATACAGATGAAATTTTGGATGAACTTTCATTTCGGAATAATAAGTTATAAGGAAAAATTTGCAAAAATCCTAATAAAGCATGTTGTGCAGTTCCCTTTTTTTAAAAAGGATTCTATCAACTAATAAATTGCAGTATCCAAGAACTCAGCCTCTATAACCTGCATATATATAACATCTGATTTAAATATACTAATTACATGACATAAGTTATATGCCACATTTGGAAGAACAGTTAAGGGGAGGTTCTCATCTAGCGACCCAAAAGTAAGGTGATTTTCTTGAATTTGTTTCATAGAAGAAAGTTAATGAACAACTGAAGGTTTTTGAACACTTATTTATGGAGTCTAAGAGTACATAAAAAAATTGTTTTAAATAGAAATTACTGCCTAGAATGGTATTACACGTGGTGCATCGTGACCGCGTCAAAAAAAAATGTCCAATTGGCAATCACTCTAGCACCTGTAAAAATTATCAGAAATAAAAAATCCAAAAATTTTCATGAAATATATAATATTTGTTGGAGCTTAAACCTATAATATAAATAAAAAGTCGAAAATTAAAAAAATGACGGACATTTGAATTTTGAGTACCGTTTTTTCACGTTTTTTTCGCTCTTTAATGTGCTATATAAAAAATAAAAACAACAAATATCACCTGCATTTAGGTTCAGGTTCCAATAAATTTAATATACTTTAAAACAAAACAAAAAAAGGCGATTCGTCAATTAGTTTTTTAGTAATCGTAATTGCCATTTTGAAAAACATGATTTTTCAGGAAACGCGTTTAAAGATTTTGCGATTTTTTTAAATATAGAGGCATGCCTCAAATATTTCACAGTTTTAGCATATCTTACATTTGGTGGCACTTTAGGTAACTATAATATGCTTACCATAGTATAGTAATATAGGCACGCATTTCAAAAATATTGATGTAAGATATGCGCGAACTCAAATTTCGCGTAAAAGGTGGGTCCCCCTTCTTATGATATATCTTTTTTATGAAATTGTTTTCAGCCAAACCATTTTGGGAATATATTCTACATATGATAAGCTATCAAAAAATGCAAAAAAATTGATTTTTTGGTCGAGCTAGATGAAAACCTTCCCTTAACTCCAGAATGAGAAGTATGAGAAAAACCTGCAAAAACTCATTTTTACATGACAATGCAGAATCATTGAAAGAAGTTGCAAATATGCACTCTATTTTAATCAATATCCACCCCTTAATCGGGGGATCCTTTTTGTAGTCCCAAGTTCTAACTATAATACTTACGACCACGTTTACATAATTGTAGAATAGCCTTTAGAATTCTTAAAAAAAAATTTTTTCCTTTAAATTCCCCCAGGGTGCTTTCCATTTACTGATACGAGTCGACACAAGTGTTGTTCTGTCTTTTTTACTCATTGAACGCAAAGAGGGCTAGAACGTTTGTCGACTTGTGTCAATAAATGAAAAGCACCCAAGAATACCTATTCTAACAATAAGAGAATAATTATATGATTCGTATGTATTTGACCGGAAATGAATGTCCGGGAAAGAATCTACCATATGAAATCGTTTGTATTTCGTATGAAGACTTTTGAAGTGCAATTGAAAAGGTTTGTGAGTCATTCGTTTAATTGTAATTAATTAATTATTTTTACACCATGCATTTAGCCGAAATAGATAAATTAATAAAAGTTTTTATACGGAATCGTTTGTATTTTGTATGAAGAGTTATGAAGTGTGATTAAAAAGATTTGTGAGTCACTCAGATAATTTTAATTAAATATTTATAAACTCGGTAATTAGCCGAAATATAGATTTTTAGTTATTCATGTTAAAAGAAGAAGGCGCTAGTGTTCCCGAAGGTCCGTCTGCAATCAGAATTAATATGAACGTTTTAAAAATTATTTTATACTGAAATAAATAAATATACAGGCTAATAAGTCTGTAGCTATAAGCGATAGTTGCTAATTAAGTTTGTAAAGATGTACCAGCTGTGCAGGGTAAAGAGCAGGTTATCTCAAACGCCCTGCCACAACCCAATTAAAAGAGACTTAAATGTCATTACCGCTGAGAAGTACTTCTTACCATTTAAGTTAGCATGTCAGAGCAACCGAATTGTCCATTGCGTTCCACCTTGAATTTTTTTTACAGTCGTTTATTAGGATTGCCCTACTTTTGGTAAATCTGAAGAATAGTGGCCTCCTCACCGATTTCGTTCAACTTGGGCTTAATCGACGCGTTTTTGCACAAAACGACCGAATCTGGCAGAAAAAAGTGTCGCTCTGCCCCGCGAAGCGAGATATTAACGGTTAAAGTTGACAGGAATCAGGTTATGATTCCTGTCATACCGACGAGATGCAGCGACTACGACCATGCCCTGCGGCCACACGCGCATGCTCAGTGGCCGCACGCGCATGCAGCAGATCACGTGACAACTGTTTGGTTGGTATAAGTCAGAAGTGTAACATAATTTGAAATGATATTACATGTACTTTTCATACACCAACTATTCTCTGCTTTAACAAATTATTTCTGTTACAAATATTAAGCGTTTAAGTTAACGAAACATAAATAATTTGTTAAAGCAGAGAATAGTTGGTATAATGAAAAGTATACATAAATATTTACTTTTCATATATCAACTATTCTCTGCTTTAACAAATTATTTCTGTTACAGTTATTAAGCGTTTAAGTTAACAAAACAGAAATAAAATTGTTAAAGCAGAGAATAATTGGCATATGAAAAGTTCATATTTACATGTACTTTTCATATACCAACTATTCTCTGCTTTAACAAATTATTTCTGTTACAGTTATTAAGCGTTTAAGTTAACAAAACATAAATAATTTGTTAAAGCAGAGAATAGTTGGTATGTGAAAAGTACACATAAATAAAATATGTATGTACTTACCAAGCAGACAGTTGTCACGTGACCTTCTTTTGCATGCGCGTGCGGCCACTGAGCATGCGCGTGTGGCCACAGGGCATGTTCGTGGTCGCTACCAGTCGCTACATCGCGTCGGTATGACAGGAATCATAACCTGATAGTCGTCAACTTTAACCGTTAATATCTCGCTTCGCGGGGCAGAGCGACACTTTTTTCTGCCAGATTCGGTCGTTTCGTGCAAAAACGCGTCGATTAAGCCCAAGTTGAACGAAATCGGTGAGGAGGCCACTATTCTTCAGATTTACCCTACTTTTAAATTGAGCACTTTTTAATGTATTATTATTATTAAACTACCGATATCGATATATTATTAGTAATTTAATATTAAAACTTGACAGAGTGACGTAAACTAATTCGCTCATAGTATTATAACAAAGTATTATGCGTTCAAATTCTCGAAAGCTAGCTTCTTTACTATGCTCTCTCTTTATGTCGATCGATTCAGATAAAAATCTCCGAAGTCTTTCTTTCTCTCGCGATATTCCTAGAGTAAAACTGTACAAAAACTCTACGAAAGTGGCGATATTTTTCACGGATCTGGTTTGAGTCTCGGTTCTTGGGGAAGGTACGCATGTAGAAAGAGTACGCCAACACAGTTTATCCTGCTAAAATGGTTATCAATCTCTATAAGTTCTTTATTGTTTACACATAAATTATAGAATATCTAAACGTTTCTTTTTTTTCGATGTCCTGTGAAATTGTACAATAGAGTTACAAATAAAGATAAAGCCACACTTTACGTATAATCTGATTCAGTCTTTGCTAATGTTACATAATAACGTGCGAAAGAACTAACAGTTAGACTATTTAAGAGGCTATTTAAGAATTTTAATTAAGATACTGAAAGCATAAAACTGTTCAGCTAGCTTTACACAAAGATATTGGTCTTCTTCTTTATGAAATCGTCAAATTATGATTATGATACATTTCTACATTATCACCAGCATCGAATCTAATCTTATTTATCGTGATACTCTTGAGAAACTGTTAATCCATTGTCTTAACTCGATCGCGGCGCAGAACTGCGTCCACCAATGTTGTTCCTCTCCCTCCAATCAATTCCCGTAAAAGCTGTCTACATATTGAACAGTCGATACAACGACGGCGGATTAGTCTGAAATTAAGCACACGTTAACAATCACTCTTCTTACTAAAATCACAATTCTCTTTTTAATTGCATACCTTGATTATGACATAGACCAGCACGGGAGTCAGATCGTCGGCAGCAGGTATGCCTTTCTCCGACGCCATGGAGAGGAGATTCATGATGGTAGTCGCGCAACGAAATACACACTGCAACTTATCCCTAGGAGTCTTATACGCCGATATCACAGCCAATTCAGCCTGCGCCCATGACCAATAACATTCGTAATGATGAACTTTTAAAATGTGTAGGTCCTTGTGATTTGGATGAGTTACGACCTTTGCCAACTTTTTGATGTGACCGTGAAAAAGCTGGTCCCTATATACATCTCCATCTTCATTTAGATAGAGCGCATTGTGGTGCAGCCACCTGGCCACGTCCTCCGGCGAAGTACCGAGCAGTCCTTGCTCCTGCAAGTACTGCACACCCTTGTCGGGCTTCCAACTAAAGATCTTGATATCGGCCTCCCATACCTCCTTTTGTTTCTGTACTTCATACTGCTCCGGCGAGTCCGGCACCTCCTTGTTGCCAGTCAGACTGGAGACTGGAGTTGGCCGACGAGAGGCTGCCAGCGCTGCCGTAACGCGGTAGCGGGGTCTCCGGCATCGTATCCGGTGGATGTGACAATGGTTGCTGATCCGCTGGCATGCTGGGATTTACGTAAAGATCCCGACTCCACTCCACCATGCATTTCAGAATAGACACGAGGCACTCGAGACCACGAATGCGCATGGATTTCTCCTGAAAGAGCAAGACACTAATATTACAAACAAAACTTTATATTGCTTGTTTCGAAGAACATTCTCTGTTCCAAATAATACACCTATCCTGTCATCCTCTTTCTTATAACGCACCTGATTTGGCGATGCACCTAGCTCCAGAGCTTGACAACCTTGAGCAATCTTAGAGAGATCATTGATGAGCTTCTCGAAGAGATTCGCTGCTGAGATAGCAATCGTAGTTAACGTAGATGTCGACGACGCTCTGGGCATCCGCACAGATCCTCGTAAGTGCATGTATGACCATCCACTTGTGCTCAAAAGAGCTGCTACAGGTCTCGAGGATGTTCATAAAGATCTCCTTAAAGAACACCTCAATCTGCATCTTGAGGTGCATCTTGAAACGGGCGAGCAGCGCCAGGAACAGCGCTAACGACAGCTCGAACACTTCCGGCACCAAAGACACGCCATTCTTCGACAGCACGACACACAAGTACTGTTTAATGGCGATAACAAACATCTCGTTAGAGCGCAATATTGGACCGGCATTCTGCAAGATTCCCAGAAGTAACTGAAGCGACAAGATCTTGGAACGGAGCTCGTGCGATATTGGATCGGGAGTGCCGTCCGGCAGCGGTTTCATAGAGAGCTTGCAGAGAGCGCGAAACACCAGGACTGCATCATTTTGCAGCACATGGGTGAATTTTGCAGTTACCATGTTGTCATTCTCAGTGGCTGCCTCGTCACCGTTGTTCTCCGGACTACCGTTCTCCAAACTGACTTCCTCTTCCAATGGCACCACGGATTTTACTACATCATCAAGAATACTCTTGACAATTGTTTGAGAATCAATGTTATCATTACTAGGAGCATTCTCTGGACTAACCTTGGCTTCAGTTTCACCGTTTGCTATGACAGAACCCTCCTGCTGATGTTCCCCATCAAGCCTCACGATCTCTTCCTCCGCCTGAGTCTCCATTCGCGCGAAGATCACATTGATCATCTGCGTGAAAGTCGCACGGGCTGTTGTTTGATTCACCAGGTTGCGCGACGCCAAGTAAACGTTGTAAACAGTACGAATTGTTTAACAGTACCGTACTCTCGTGTACCTCCACACCTCCGCTGGCTTGTCATTACAGACAGCAGAGCTTTAATAATCTGCAGCTGCACACCCTCATCGGTCTGTGGACCGGTGAAGCAACCGCAGATTGTCTCGGCAATGCGCACAATCAGCAGCTTGTTAGGCTCCGTTGAATCAAGCACATTGCCAGTGAGATGGCTATATGCGATTAACTTCTGCAGGCAGTCCAGTGCTGTGTCACCACAATCCGTAGTTACTAGCTCTGACATGCTGATTCCAATGGCAAGAAGTACTTCTCAGCGGTAATGACATTTGAGTCGCTCAATTGGGCTGTGGCAGGACGTTTGAGATAACCTCTTGCCTCTTTACCCTGCAATGCACAGCTGGTACATCTTTGATCTCGTTACGGAGGTCCTCTGCAAGACAGAATATTAGTCACAAACTTAATTAGCAACTATCGCTTATAATTACAGGCTTATTAGTCTGTATATTTATTTATTTCACTATAAAATAATTTTTAAAACGTTTATATTAATTCTGATTGCAGACGGACCTTCGGAAACACTAGCGCCTTCTTCTTTTAACATAAATAACTAAAAATCTATATTTCGGCTAATTACCGAGTTTATAAATATTTAATTAAAATTATCTGGGTGACTCACAAACCTTTTTAATCACACTTCATAACTCTTCATACAAAATATAATAATAAGGAGTGCTCGTATTGCGGACACATTTTCGTCTGTTCTGCGCATCGTGACAAAAATCGTCCATTTTGAACTCATACTAACAGATTCTTGTGTCGGTGTGTTTCCGTTTGAATCTCCTACCAAAATTAAAAAAACATGGCGGACTTCTGTCACGTTCTGTGATTGGATATTGCAAGAAACGTGCGCATAAGCACACCTTATTGCTTCTACCATGGGACTAGAGCCACCGCACAAGCCTGTCGTATTGGTAACGTGGCGTAGCGGAACGTAACGTAGGTCAACGCACAAGAAAACGTAAGCGGTTACGGCACTATACGTGAAAGAAAACGCGAGACTCGAGAGAATCGATCGCGATCCGAGGCACCTGTTAGGTATAATGCATATAAAATATTTTGTATTAAAAATAGAACGGTTATCAATTATTAACAGTTAATAACAATTAATAACAATAACAATTTATAACAATTTTACTATACAGGGTGAATCATTGAAGGTGTTAGAGGTTATATTTCTGAAACTGAACTAGATATGAAATTCTTATTTTCCTGCGATTGTTTGATATCGAAGCGAACATTGTGTGACGAAATTAATTTTTTTTTATTCGTTTCGATACCAAACAGTTGCTAGAAAATAAGAATTTTATATTTCGTTCACTTTCAAAAATATTAGCCTGTAACACCTTTAGTGACTCATCCTGCATATAAATATAATTTTACTGAACTATTGTAAGTAGTAGTAATAATATAAATATTAAGTAAGCTTGTATAAATTAGATTTATTTTTATACGTATAGGATAGGACAAAGCACTGGAATTATACCACGTGCATTCAGTCATTTATTGGACAAATTACGTTTGTTGGAAGCCCAAGAATAACATAGTACGAGTTTGCTTTCGCATTTCTTTAAATATGGATCATCACTATAGCCAGTGTTATAATACATATAACGAAGATGATGTGCCAGACGTGATGTTGGAAGAACATGTAGGTGATACAGATACAGAAAATGCATCTGCTAACGATATCACCAGAAAAAATGGGTGATGATTACCTCATCGAATTATACAGAGAAAGAAGATTTCTGTATGACAAAAGTCATCAAGACTTTAGAGACAATGAATTAAAAAATAATGCCTGGAAGGAGATTTCATCTATCATGCAAAGTAAAAACATGGGTAAGTATGGATCTTTTTTGCAACGTGAATCATATTAGAATTAAATAGAAAAGATGCCATATCTTTATAATGATATTATACCAATATGTATTTAATATACTAATAGTATCACTTTTTAAATTTTTCATTGTGTTTATATGAAATAGTCTTTTGTTATAACTTTGCAGGAAATTTTTATACGGCTGAATATTGTAAAAAGAAAATGACTAGTTTGAGAGAGAAATATTCAAAGTTAAAAAAAGAACAAGATTTAAAAAGTGGGAGTGCAGCTTGTATTGCAAGAAAATCTACACTTTTATCTGAATTGTCTTTTCTAGATGTATACATTCAAAGAAGACGGTTACTATCTTTTATATTAATGTGTATGTGTGTGTGTGTGTGTGTAGCCAAATTAATATTATTTCTTTAATTGATTTAATTTTCTTTAATTTGTTATAAAACTTTAACAAACATGAGAAGAAATGATAAAAGAATGTCTGCTTTTTCATCTAATAAGAATGCAATTGAATGTCCAGAAACAAATTACGCAGAAAGTACACAGAATAAAATAAATTATAAAGAACTTTCAAGCCAAAATTATATCGAAAATTGTTTGCTTGGGTGCGATAAAACACCATCCAAAATATTTAAGAATGCTACTTCAAAAAAAAATTGTGATAATAATGACGTTTCTCGCTTAACTGATGCAGCTATTAATATTGCTAAGCACTTAACAACTAATTCAAAAACTGAAGACGTTGGTTCTACATCTGCAGACCAAGCTTTTGCACAATTTATTGTTCTCACTCTACAAAACATGCAAGATCCGGAACGCAATATAAGGCGAAACAAAATATTTCATGTTCTGACAGCACCACTGGAGCAATTAATGTAATCAGATTTTTCATTTTTCCAGATATTAACGTCTTTCAAACTAAATTCGTTTTGTTGTATGTTACAATTTTATTTCATCTAAAAGTATAGTTTTTTTTTAATTATTTTATGTTCAATTGTAACCAAAGACGGTTTTTAAGTTTTTATTAGAAATATATAAATGTTCATACGATAAATACTACTACATATAAACGAGTGCAAAAATTTTGTTTTGTTATAAAAATGTTCCAAATTTAGTTTTTATTATACTATAAGTATCTGTGTGTGTGTGTGTGTGTGTGTGTGTGTAAAATATACATTTTTTAAATATAAAAGTATATACTCTTTAAGTTTAGCTTTATAACAAAGCTGTGATATAAAGTATATTTGTCAATAAAAGCTTATGCATATTAACATAATTGTGTATTTAAAAAAACAAAAAATATAAATATTTGGTAATTTCTTCGGTGTATAATTCTCGGTGTAAAATTCTCCACATGCCAGAAGTTATTAATATTCGCGTTCGATAATGGCAAGATATTTTCGATCAAGTTCATTGAGGATGTCTTCTTTGTTGTCAGTCCTGCGTACAATCAATTAAAAATTTATTGTTACAAAAATTGAATACATTATCTTCATTATCTTTTATTAAAAACTAAATTAAAACTAAAATACTACTTATTTATTAATTTATTTGTAAATGATATTTATATTCAGCCAAATACGATTCTTTTTAAAATCAAGACTGATCATTACAGTACTTTTACATACAGCTATAAAGAAAATATGAAGGTTATAAATATAATACATTGCCAAGATATCTCTGTGTTTACGTTTTCTCGCTCTCTCTTTCTCTTTTATTTACAATTTTTAATTTACCTGGTCTGTATCTAAAGTAGCACTTATGGAATTATTGGTTGATAAAATTAAAAATTCATCCTTCTTTTTTCTTTATATTCAAATATCCATAGCATTCTATATATATTTAATTATAATCACTGTTCTATTTCTTTGTTTCAGACATCACTGTCACAAGAATTACTGGAATTATTGTACCCAAGATTAATTTTGGATTAAAATATCAATCGGCAAAAAATTTTCAATTATAAGTGTTTGTATATATAGTAATTTTAATTTTAGTTGTAGTTATAAACCACGATATGTACTAAGATAATATACCTTTGATATTGATCCTGATGAATTTTATTCACCGTAAGTACCTCTAGGTATATAGTCATATTGTAAGTTTACTTCTCCAACCGGAGAAACGAAATAATCACATAAAATATCTCGTTGAGTATTTGCTTGCTCACCTTCAATCATTACAGGGGACCAACATGTATCGGTTCCATCAATTTCTCGACTATATGCTTTAGCACCATCCTTTTGCTCTTCATACATCAAATAGTTGTGTAGACATACTGATGCCAACGTTACTTTGTCTGCTGTTTTTGGCAGCATACAAATAGATTTATGGAATATTTGCCACCGATTTGCTAGAATGCCAAAGGCAGTTTCAATTGTGCGTCTAGCTCTAGAATGTCTGTAATTAAAAATTCTTTGTGCAATGGTCAAATTAGAAGTAGAGTATGGTTTCATCATTTTTCTTGTTAATGGAAAAGCAGCATCTCCTATGAAAAATCCTGGTAAGCTAATATCAGTACCAGGAAGTTTAGCATTATATTTTGGCAAATTTAACTGGTCATTTTTTATACTTTGACCAATAATTGAAGCGTCAAATATTCCACCATCGCTATTTCCTCCGTAGGCTCCTATGTCTACTAATTGAAATCTATATAGATGATCACAAATAGCCAATAACACTATACTAAAATATTTTTTATAATTAAAGTAGCAACTGCCAGAATTTGGTGGGCACTTTATTCTAATATGCTTTCCGTCTATTGCTCCAAAACAGTTTGGCATTTGCCATCTGTCCCAAATTCCATCAACTATTAATTTCCACTCTTCTTGTGTTGGGACTGTCAAATACAAAGGGCTCAAAACGTTAGAAAGCACATAACAGACTTCTTTTATTATATTTCTTACAGTAGACTGACCTACACGGAAGGAGAATGCGATGGAACTTATACAGTTCCCAGTCACAAGATATCTGTAAACAGTGTAAACCCATACAATTATTGTATGTACATTTACAGTATTGAAATACAATATAGTAGAATGATGAATATTTGATAAGTAAATTATTTTTAAATGTACTGTAAAAACTAAATTTTAAAAATCTTTAATTTTGTTACACATATAAGTGTAATCACGCTAATATAAATAAATACAATATAATAAGTTACCTTAGAGCAATACCTAGTCTTTCTTGAGGCACTAAAGCTCTCTGGCTCTTCTTGGTAAGGTGAGGTTTTGTTAACTGTACCAACTGGTCAAAGTGAGAAAATGTCATTCTACTGTACTCGAAAAACATGCGTCTATCTTTCGACTTCTTCAGTTCATGAAATAAATTATTATACTCTCCTTGATGTTCTCGATTTTTATTAATAGGTCTAACGTGCCATCGCCTGTTAACCCACCTCTTATGTTTTTTTTCTTTGTTTTATGTACAATAATTGCAGTTACACATAGTAAGAAAGATGCGAGTAACTGTTTCTGTTTTAACTTCATATTTTATCTGAAATTGCACAATAACGCAATATATACATATATAAAAGCGATAAGGATCTCACCGTAAGGCTATACAAAAACTCGATCAAACTATTATGTATTTAAATAGAATATTTAAATTTTTTTTGACTTTACTGAACGTACAGATTTTTCACTGCCGTTTGCTACCGCCAATCAATCCAGATGATCACCAACTATATTCAAACTCGTCAAAATACTCCTGTAACCATAGATGTAATAAAAAAACTTTATTTTTAAATCCAGTTTAAAGTGTTGTAAGCAGCGTTATCTTACAATCCACAGATCCGTTTGTCTTTATCTCTTATCTTTTTCTATAGAATCTCGTAAAATTCATTTTTATTGTGTACACTTGTTCCTCTAATCCATGAATGATCATTGAACTTTTTCTTGTAACACCCTCATAAGTGGAGCCTAAAATTATCACTCTAATATAATCTCTTTCATATTTCTTAGCAAAAATGCAGTAATATTACCTTATTTTAGTTACACCATTATTAGGTATTTAGCAAGTCAAATTCTATATTATATAACTCGAGAAAGCAAACTCGTACTGTGTTATTCTTGTGCTTCCAACAAACGTAATTTTTCCAATAAATGACAAGGCACGCGGTATAATTCCAGTGCTTTGTCCTATCCTATACGTATAAAAATAAATCCAATTTATACAAGCTTAATATTTATTATTACTACTTACAATAATTCAGTAAAATTATATTTATATGCAGGGTGAATCACTTATAAAGGTGTTACAGGCTAATATTTTTGAAAGTGAACGAAATATGAAATTCATATTTTCTAGCAACTGTTTGGTATCGAAACGGATGAAAAAAAAATTAATTTCGTCACACAATGTTCGCTTCAATATCAAACAGTCACTGAAAAATAAGAATTTCATATCTAGTTCAGTTTCAGAAATATAACCTCTAACACCTTCAATAATTCACCCTGTATAGTAAAATTATTATAAATTGTTATTGTTATTAATTGTTATTAACTGTTATTAATTGATAACCGTTCTATTTTTAATACAAAATATTTTATATGCATTATATACCTAACAGGTGTCTCGGATCGCGATCGATTCTTTCGAGTCTCGCGTTTTCTTTCACGTATAGTGCCGTAACCGCTTACGTTTCTTGTGCGTTGACCTACGTTACGTTCCGCTACGCCACGTTACCAATACGACAGGCTTGTGCGGTGGCTCTAACCCGCTTCGCTCACTTCGCTGCACGCTGGGTGGCCGCAGGGGGAAGTGATCCGCGCAGTTCCTTGGGGGCCTAACAAATCCACGACATTAACCCGAGTTCCCGACACCGCGGACATACACACACAACTACACATACTCGCGTCAGTGCAATTGGAAAAAAGACGCCTCACGGCTCATACTTGCGTCAGTGCAATTGAAAATAGACACGCCTCACGGCTCAAATTCGACAAGTGGTTCGTCCTGTACTGCTTGAAGGCCAATCACAGAAGAAGAAGAAGCTGCACGCTGGGTCATGTTCCAAAACTCACTCCTAGTTAACTAAAATGCTATAGTGTACGTGACGTAAACTATAGATTTTAGTTACCCAGAGTGAGTTTTGGAACATGACCCTGCAGCCCTGCAGATGCGCGATGCGCACAGTGTGCTATTGTGCTATAGTGGTGCTGGTGCACTCGTCAGTGACGTCACGACGTCAGTGCAATCAGCAATGGCGACATGGCGACTTTCATGCCGATTAATTCTCGCGTCGTTATCGCGGAATTGCGAGCGTGTCATTCCCGGCGCGATTGCGGTCTCGAGAAGGAGCTACTCGAATACCGCGAAAAATGAGGAGACCTACGACGTCGTCGTCGCCGGAGGTGGCATGGTTGGCACAACGTTGGCATGCGCCATAGGTTAGCTTTTTATCAACATAATCAGTTTGTGTATAGCAGATGGTCAAGAAAAAATGTGGGAACCACTGACAGAAGTCTATCAGGTTGTTCAAGGAAATTTAAGAAAACTATTTAAGAAGTCTAATTAAAAAGAAAAATTTTTTAAACTAAATTTTAGTGATAAAATTAGGACACAAAGCTGTCTTCTTTTTTAATTAAAGACCTCTCAATAATTTTATTAAATTTCTTAACAAACAGATTTTTAAAATAATTTCCACTTTTCTTACAAAAAATCATTACCTGTTAAAACAACAAACAAATATTCTAATACCATATGTATCAAAATTGCCATTAGCAATTATTAATTAATGGCATTATTTTAATTGTTGCAATTATTTTCAAGTATTCTGTGAGACAAAAAGAACTTGGAACATATATCCTTTAAAACTGAAGGTCTGCGTTTTATCTATGGTTTTGTTATGCTTTCTGCATCTAAGATATATGAGGCAAGTATATGTTTGTTTGTTTCAGCAAATAATCAAAGACTAGCGAACAAAAAGATCTTACTTTTGGAGGGTAACACTAAACAGGAATACACACCGCAGGAGCAATACTTCAATCGAGTTGTCGCATTGAATGAGCAAACTCGTATCTTATTATCCAGTATAGGAGCATGGAAACACATAGAGGCAATCCGCTGTTCTCCAGTAAGAAGAATGCAGGTAATCCTTTACATTCATTCTTTGCTATTTTAGAATTAATTACATCGTTAAGTTACTAAGTTTGCATTAATAATATAAAGATAATTTCTACTTATAACAGTTGATCTTGATACATTACATAGCTAATAGTCAATTATGATTAAAATGCTGTAGTTAAAATGTAATCTTTAGGGTTCTGATTTTTGTATAGTTTATATGGTTCTGTTTTATAAAATTAGAGAAACTATGACATTTAGATATAATTTTTTTTACAATAGGTGTGGGAAGCATGTTCCGATGCTATGATAACGTTCGACGAGGATTTGTTGAACAATAATCTAGCCTATATAGTCGAGAATGACCTATTGTTGCACGCGGTCAACAAGCAGCTTTCTGAAATGGAAAATGTTACTGTAATTTACGATTCTAAGGTTGCCAATATAAAACTTCCAAAGACATCCATGGAGTTTGTCACTGTACAGCTGCAATCTGGGGAGCAATACAAGACCAGGTTACTGGTGAGGACTAAATAAAACTACATTAGATTTTTATACAATTTTCGAAATAGATATGTGTGTGTATGTAGATTGTCGTTGAAAATATGCGGCTCGTTAGAGTCATATCTCTATTAAATTATTATTAGGCTCTGACAACTTATATCTCTTTCCTCTCAAGTTCGTGCTTCTTTTTTGAATTGCTAGTTCTCATGGTTTTTTATTTACTTTTTTTTTTTTTAACAATTCGAAATGCTCGATGAGACAATAATTAGGCAACATTAATGTAAGTGCGTCGACATGCCCAAGTCCCTTGCGATACTCTCCACCTTATCGGTCAAGTTGTCCAGCCTTGTGCTGATGTTGTATGAGCATCTTTTCAACTCGACTGCCAGCTCGTTCAGCTGCTGCTGGCTCTCGTTGCTGTACATCCTGCTGAGCCTCGCGTGACTCGAATCTGCTGTGGACGCATTTGCATTTCGCGACAGTGGCGGCACGCCGCCTCTGAACGTCGCTCGCCGCGTTTTCCTCTCGCTGACCAGACGATATATCGCTCGGATAAGATCTCGTGGTAAACGTTTTTCGCGCGGATCGTTCGGCCGAATGTGCAAAGCGCAGTGATACGGCGGATGTAATAGCAGAGCGCCTCTTCTACACGCCCGTATTATCCTGCGTGCCGGAGCGTGATCCAAAAGCTTGGAGAACAGCATATTCTCGAGATGAGCAACGAGCTCGGCACGACGTACTAGTCGATCAAGGCCGGCGCATCTGCGAAGCTCTTGGATATCCGATACGGCTAGACCAACCATCAGATTCGTCAGAATCACTGTCACTAGAATAACGAAACCGAGGAGCATCAGGTGGGCCGTACCGGGGTACTTGAGCGGCGCTGTTTCGTCGAAGAAGACATCCTCGAACTCGAGTTCACCCGACATCATAATCACCGTCTTGAGTAGACTGACCAATGGATCGGCGAAGGATTTATAATTTTTGTGCAGCACGCTAAAGCCGAGAGAGAAGCCGACTATGAGGCAAACGTAGGCTGCAAGAAACTTGAAGAAGTTGATGGACACTTGGGTGAACATCTGTACGTAGATACCGAACATGGGAAAGCGACCAACCACCATCATCAACTCGATCCAGACCAGCAGGACACCCAGGGCAGCAACGTGATGCTGCCAAGTATATACCGACGGTATCAGGATGATGCCAGAAGCCATGATCACGCTCCACTGTAACCAGTTCTCCCAGCGTCTGGCGTATGAGCAGATACCGTGGGCGACTTGAAAGAGTTCCTTGCAGGCGAGCACGCAGGTGAATATCAGCACCGGCCAGAGGAGAACATTACTGAGCCGTTTTACTTGCCAAAGATACGTTGCTCCGATATACCCGGTGAAGAGGGCGACGAAGATCGAGTGAAACATCAAGCTGAGCAGGAAGAATTTGCGGATACGCAGCCACTTAAGATAGAGAAAGCTCTCGCACAACGGGTGCTTCAGCACATGACCCTGACCAACCTCCACCAGGCAGAGCATCAAATCCGTCTCGCCGCGACCGCCTGGCACCAACGGCCGGAAGTCCAGCCGTAGCTCACAGTCCACGTCGCCCAATTCATGATCGTGCAAAGAGATCGCCTGATCAAAGCGCGCCACAAAGCGCGGCAATACATCCGGAGTGCGACGTATAATAAAGCTAAGGGCAGAAACGCCACCCTTGGTGCGCGCCGTCACATCAGCACCCTTCGCCAGCAGCATCATCACCGTGGGCGAACTCTCATTCAGGGCCGCGATGTGCAACGGCGTGTAGCCGAACTTGTCCGCCTTGTTGACCGAGGCGCCTGCCTTTTGAAGGAAGAAAACTTCTATTATTTTCGTGTTGTTACTTTTAATTATTATTGTCTATTTCTTTTGCAAAACTCTTTTATTAGAATATAATTTATTTAATCTTTTTTATTGACGCGCAAATTTAAAATAATATTAGGATTATTTTTTGTTCAAGGAAAATTTTCAATTAAATGCGAACCTGTATTAAAGTCCTGACCAGTTCGCCGCTCCTTAGAGCTTTTGCAACTGCAGCATGTAGAGGAGTTCGCCCGTCGTCATCCTCTGCGTTGACTTTCGCCCCGGCATTTATTAATGCATCTAACGTTTCTACGGATTGAGCAAGCGCTGCTAGGTGCATTGCCGTCTGACCGCGCGAATTCTTTGCTTCCCAGGCCGCACCAGCATTCAACAACAACCTGGTGCACTCTACACTCCCCTCTTCGGCTGCCAGATGTAGAGGTGTTGACCTCGCGACTCCCAGTTGCACTCTCACATCTGCCCCATGACTCAATAACAGTTTGGTACAATTCACGTTGCCCAAACTAGCCGCCACATGCAAAGGTGTCTCTGTGTAAACCTGCCAACGAATCATATTAATTCATCGAAGAAATATTCGCTCCCGAATCCCGAAGAGACGCGTTACTTTAGTGGGAAAATTTTGATCCGTAGAATTTTATTATTGCTCATTAATGTTACGTTAAACATCTTATGATCCATTACTTTTCGCATACAATTATCTCGTTAAAATTTCATTTTAAGAATTTCTGTTTAGGCATTACTTCCCCACCAAATTCGTGCTTGACACGGTCGTGATAAAGGAGCACCTGTGGATTATTGGGACAAGCACCTGCTTGTAGTAGAGCCTCGACGCAATCTCCGGCGTTGTTTAACACAGCATAGTGAAGCGGACTTTTGCCGGACAATCCGGCGTCCACGTCCGCACCCGATTTGATCAGGCATTTGACGGTAGCAACGCAACCCGCCGCTGCGGCGCAATGCAACGGGGTGCATTTCTTCCCGAGGTCCCATTTGCGCGGATCGGCGCCGTGCTTCAGTAATTCTTCCACGAGTTTTACAGACGCGGCGCAAGCTGCCAGATGTAACGGCGTTCTACGTTGTAAAAACGTCATTTTTCGAAAATCAATTGAAGTTCCAGGCTTGCTTGATTAGTTCTAGTCAAGGTATATATCATAGTTAGATATGATAGAATTAGGTAATTTTTGATTACAAGAGGACACTACGCGCTGCTCTCCGCGGATTTTGATTAAACTTGCAGGTGTTGTAGGAGATACTACGTAATGAATATCTGTAAAGCCGTTTTTCTGAATGGGAGCCGAGTTATAAACAATTATAGGTGGATCTTTCCGCTGCGTGCCGCTTACCTTCTACCCTCTCGATTGAAATGAAACTTTGGAAAATTTAAGCATGCTTCAGGATCATTTAAAGCTAATCAGATTTGCTGCAAAATTGCCAGGAATACCAGAATTCAAAATATTGGTGGCTTGGTGGAGTCTGCCATCTAAACTAATAATTACGTTTGCATGTATTTCTATGGGTAATGTTTCTGAATGTTTCTACAAAATTGCCCCTGTTTGCAGCAACTAGCAGCGGCTAAATGCAACTTTGCTACTTTTCTCACTTATTTATTATCTATAAATTAATTTATTCGTAGTTTTATTTGATTATATATACTGATTAGATAATAATTATAAGTAACAAATTTTTTAAAACGATTTATACACAGTTTATGTGCAATGTTTCAAGCAAACAGTACTTGAAACAGTAGCACTTTTCACAATTTCGACGGCAGATCCACCAAGCCCTTAACAGTGATTCCGAATTCTGCTGCTCCTGGCAATTTTGCAGCAAATTTGAATAGTTTTAAATAATTATGAAGTATGCTTAAATTATTTCAAAGTTTTATTTCAATCGCGAGGATAGAAGTTAAGCGGCTTAATATAGATACACAGTGGAAAGATCCACCTATGATTGTTGATAACTCAACTCCTAGGGTCCATTAAGAAAAAACGACTTTACAAATATTTACTACATAGTATTTCCTACAACTCCTGCAAGTTTCATCAAAATCGGTAAGAGCAGCACTAATGTCCCTTGTTAATAAATTCCCAATAATAATATCTGATTATCGCAAATTATAACTATTATATATATACCTTCCATCGCAATCACATGTGGAAACTGGTGCGCTTTTGCCCAGCAAAACTCTCGCGATCTCCACGTGACCCAACCAGCTAGAAATCAATAGACACGTGTCCGGCCATTCTGCAAGTAGCCGACCTGGAGTTGCGGCAGCCGCTGCTCCGTTTTCACTATCTAATAGAGCCTTTTGCATAAACCTGCACGGATAAGCTTATTTTTATTCCTCACTTTTACACCTGATGTAAGATTAAATTTTCGTTGTTGTCATTAGGTACCCATTTGCAAACGTAGGCAACGAGATCTTGCGATGCCTACAATCCACAGTTTCGTTGAGAGTCAAGCATTTAAATTCCTCTAAAGCCTTTTGTAGAGCGTCATCTTGAAGAGAAGGGATCAGGGAGAGGGCGACTTCGCCCCCTGGAAGATTCGATAATGCCACTTCGACTTCCTTCTTGCTCCAAGGTTGCTCCTGCGTCATCGGTGTCGTTGGTATATGTATATGGCAGGTAACAGAATCCGAGCTGTTCTCGGAGGAGATGCTGCCACCGTCGATCTCACTCATCCAAATGTCCTCGCGTTCTTTCTAAATTTAGTACGAGCGTTAAGGAAACGTCAGAAGATCATCGATAATCGATTATTATTTCTTTCACTGACTTGGTTGCTGATAACAATAGACGGTGTTCCGTTGTTGGCAGCTTCCATTCTCAGTGTCTCTCGAGTCAAACGATTGCCAGAGAGTCTTTCAAAGAAATTCTTCTTACCGAGAATTGACATAATTATGTCCTCCTTTGGATTCTTAAAGAAATTATCTGAGCCACATGAATGGGCACTATAATAGATACTATAATCCCGTAGCGATTCGTACAAAGGGTGGAAAGTTTCTTCTCTCGGTTAGCTCAATATCATTTTCACAGCACACTTCCACGCGTACAATAATACATTTATCACTAGACAATACGACGATGATTTTTTCATCCAAGTATTAACTTTGCGATGATGATTAACGGCGAATAACGAGAAACATATCGTTAGACCGGTCGTTTGATGAGAAATTCTCTTGACATTGTAGAATGAATGACTTTCTAATGCGTATCTATCGCTCGCTCTTGTTCGCTAATACTGAACACTTAGTCGACTATTCCGGCTCTCCGTATATCTCAAGATACCCACATGTGTTTATAAAACAGTTATATATTTAGCTTCTATTAATCTTTCGCGGTTCTCTCTCGTTCCTCGCATATCCGGCATGTTTCAACGACGAAGAAGGAGAAGAAGAAAATCCCCGACCGCAGACTCTTTCCCTACTGTCCCGGCGGAAATAATTGTTTTATCAATCAACTCCGGTCATTCCATGCGTAAATACATTCAGTGGAATTCGGTCGGTGCATCAATCGATATCATTCAACGAAATCGTCGTTGATGTGTATTTCCTTCCTCTTATAATTAATTTTTAATTCATGAAAGACTCGAGAGAATATGTTTTATAACAGTTTATTTATTATGATTGATCAACATAGACATCTGTTAAAGACAACTTGCATCTACTTCAATTTGCAAAAAAATTTAAAGGAAAAAACACACGAACACACACACACACAAACTAAAGAAAAAAAAATAACATTAAATAAATATAATTTGGAAAATAAATTCACGTTATCTTTAATAATAAGAATTAGTAATATAATTTGTTTTAAATAACTACGAGGTTTTGTGCAAGTTTTTGTGAGGTTTTCTAACATATTCGACTGTTATATCAGAATGTAAATAGCACTTTTTGCGGATAATATCTGCAGATTTGTGTATAAACGAAATAGCGTTTACGACGGAAAACAAGTATAAGACGTTAACCACTCGACGCAGACGATCTCCGACATCTTCGCTGAAATCTGGAACAGCACTGACGTTATTTTCGTACATGTTTGTAAATCTTTGCGCTCGTCTGTCGCAACGCGCATTATCCGCGTTATCCTCGTGCTAATTCAATAATCTTCCTTATAACAACATTTATAATTTTACTTTTAAGACGCGGTTACCATCAAGCATAAATAAAGCGCTGGATGTGTTCCAGGTGGGCGCCGATGGTGTTAACTCGCTGGTAAGAAAGGCGATGGGGGTGATTTATCTTAACTGGCAATACAATCAATCGGGCATTGTCGCGACTCTCAAGCTGTCTGAGGTAATATTTTTCTTGAAAATATGTAATACACAGGCACAGAATAGAAATAAGAGATACGGCGGTTTCTCACATTCCAGAAATTATCTATGAGCTGCTAAGTTATAATACTAGTCGTTAATTGATTTCAGCCCACGGAGAACATTGTCGCTTGGCAGAGATTCCTCCCAACAGGACCCATCGCATTGCTTCCGGTAACTTGTCAGTCTTTGTACTTATTCGTCTCTTCGCGTGAACAATATCAAAGCCTAAAGAGCGTCTGAACGCTTGGAAAATTTTGCGGGAACATAACAAAATCAATGAAATAAAATTTTAACAAAGGAATGTTATTCCGTGTTGTCTTCGGCGTCTTTCAAGAATAATTTATAATAAGATATGCAAAATGGATGTGCATGAAGTCGAATACTTTAAGTAATTTAATTGAACGCGACCCCCCCCCCTCCGAAGAAGAACGAGAATTAATGAATTGATTTATCACAATAACAATTCAAATTCTCTAATAGTTGACAGATTCTATCAGTTCGCTCGTATGGAGTATAACGAGTGAGAAGGCGAAGGAACTGATGAAAGTCTCGGAGGAGGAGTTTGTCGACAGAATAAACGAGGCGTTGTGGCGGACCTATCCGAAGAGCAGCATTGTCGAGACCGGGATGTATGGATTCCACTGGCTGCTCTCGAGACTCGCCTTGAAGACCAACGCGTCCAGGCAAATGCCGCCCTCCGTGGCGGCGATCGTCGAGGGATCACGGGCAGCGTTTCCCTTGGGTTTCGGCCATGCCTCATCTTACGTCCAGCCAGGCACGGTGTTGGTTGGGTAAGAAAATTTCTGATCTTAAGAATTATATCGGTTGATAGAAATCTGAACAAAAATCTGAAATAAAGACCCGAAATAAATCTCAACGATAATCGTCACAAGAAATATTCTATTCGTCATCACAATTTGTCTTTAAAGCGAAATTGTTATATTGAGATTTTATTAGAAACAATTTATCATATAATACAACAAATTTAATACATTAATATTCTTTTAATCTTTCATTAATCTTCGTGTTTTAAAGGGACGCTGCGCATCGAGTTCATCCTTTGGCGGGTCAAGGTGTGAATTTAGGTTTTGGCGACGTGACGGAGCTGACGCAGATCCTCGCCGAGGCCGTCGTGAACGGCAGTCATCTCAATGATATCCACTATTTGCGAAAGTATGAGACATCCAGGCAACGTCACAACGTACCAATGATGTTCGCCATCGATGGACTCTGTCGGTTCTATCAATACACCACAACACCCGTTGTTCTTGGTAGAAGCCTGGGATTGCAACTGGTGGATGCTGTGCCACCATTCAAGGTAACGCATTAATAAATACATATTTTTGAAGAAAGAAGCATTATTTTTTGTTCCACATTAACCGAAATACGATTTTTCCTTTTAGAGACTGTTGATGCAACAGGCTGCGGGAAATAATATTTTTAAAAAATGCTAGTTAATAGCGAGATTACAATGTAAATAGAAATATTGTGACATTACGCTAATTAAGAATATTTTGGAATGTGAAGGATGGTTTGTAATTTACTTTCTGTATTCCATACGTATATTATAAATTGAAATATTACAAGGCTATGGATGTGATTAACATTAAATATTAAAATTTGTATATATAATTATTATATATTCTTCTTTTGTTATTTTACTCTTATTTTTTTGTCTCTCTTGTTATTGTATTTACATTATTACATATATCATCGCATTTTGTAATGCATTTTTAAATTTGTAATAAAAATTTAATGACAGCTGAATTTTTTTTCCAAATATATTTATATTATATTTTTTTTCTAGGTAAAACATTTCATTAAATTATATATCAGAATAAAATATCAAATATTTTACAATTTATTTTTTTTTATATGAATATTATCTATATTATTTATTTTTTCTACGTAAAAAATGTAAATATTTTCTATACATTGACTGGAGCTTGAAGGCAACATGTTGCATGCCGTTCTGTTGGTCAGTGCAACACAGTTCATTTCAATGGATAATTAGTAACTTGATTAGTATGTTCAATGAATTGATTAAGGGGATGCTAAAGCTAAGGCCAAACTTCCACGACGTCGGTAATGTCAACTCTGTCAACTAAAAGCAAAGGCCGAACTGATATTGGAGACCTCGCGTGGTGACAACGCGAAACTCCGGTTTCAGTGTCACCAACTAATTTCAGGTTCTATGAAGTGGTGTATGTCCGTACACGTACACACACCACTGAATTGCTCACACGGACGCACGGTAGAGAGACATATGCTATAGACGCGGCAACGCCGCGCGGCGTTGCCGCGTCTTGGATTCTTTAGCAATACGGCCTGAACCTGAAAATGCTTTCTGGCCGTCCGCGTAGCAGAAGGCAGTAACGTATCAAGGCTGATAAGCACCCGCTTTTTATAAATTACATATATTCTTATGCACACATGAGTATATATATATAATATCTATCTAATTATTATGTGTATGTTTATAATTGTCTGATGACAAATAATAACAGTAGCACAATTGAGAATGTGAATTAGTATACATAGTATATATTGACGCGGGTACTTATTAGACTTGGCAATTTACTGCATCTCTTGCACCTCAAATAATTTTTTTCTTGTAATGTAAATGAATGATGTAAAACTATTTCAAAGGATCTATCGATCCATTCTTGATGGGGTAAAACAATAACTTCTATAACAAATGCAATAAATATTAAATTTATAGTATTGATTTATTACACTCAGTCTCTTAGCATCAGAGTAGAGGCGGGTAACGCAGCTGATGAACAGTATAGATAACAAACTGAATAAAAATCTTAATTATTATAACATAATGATATTAAGAATTAAGATTTTTATTCAGTTTGTTAATTATCTATAACTGCATAACGTGTGCAGTTTACGCCGAAGCGGCTGTTTTAACGCGAGCGATATGTTTCGTCGACGGATGATTAGCTAATTATAATTGTATACAGAATACTGGATATTTGCGTAAAGTATCGTTGCCTCGCGAATAAAGTCGAAGGACCGTCGAGAAGAGGAAACTCGCGGTGCTGCTTTCATTTCCCTTCCGAGTGCGCTTTTCAATCTTTTATCCGTTTTCGCCCTCGTCTTCGTTTCCATTGTTAGTATGCGACAGCCGTTACTGCACTCCATGAAGAGTATCATTGCTTTGTCGAATAATACATAAGCAAAAGAGATGTTTTTCCTTGTGCTTAGAAATCCAAACAGATTTGATTTCGAGAATCATAAAGAAATTGTATTGTGTTACTTTCTTTCCATCGCGGCGAGTACCTAATCGTTTTTATACATTTATAGTTTACAAGTATACAGAGTACTTGAAAAGAAAGAAAAAAGGTGATCGTCGCGTTTTTTTTTTCACAGAGACGGGCAAACGTGTAACTGTGTTCACGTTGCCCGACTAAATCAAACTCGGATGCTACTAAGTATTTAGTTTTTATCCATCGGGACTTTAGGGTGCCGCGAATGCTGATATCAAGAATAATTATAATTTATCTTAGTGGAGTACGTACATCTTTTCGGCTTAGAAACGAAATCAAACGAACGCTTCCGTTCTTGTCCCAAAATTGTTTTCGTTTTCTTTTGTAGCGAACGTTTCGAGGAATTTGCTTACGACGGTTCGTTAGCGGTAATTAACGATTATACGGAGCCGTCATATTTTCCACAACGCGTCGGGAAATAATTGAATGGTTTCTATATGTATTCAGAGAATGTTGATTCATCATATTATTCTTTCAAACTTGCTTTCTCCTTTTAAAAATTTACACCAAGAGAAACTTTTGTTACATATTACTTTATTTTGATTTTTTTTAACATCTTTATTAAAAAAAAAAAAAAACGAAAACCGTAGAAGAAAATTATTAAACTTATCTTTATTGTGTTGGAAATTCATTCAATTTTATCGCTACGTGTCTCAACTTCTCTTGTTAAAAACAAAAACTAATTTATAGCTTTATGATTTTACATATAATTGTTAAATTTCAGTTTTGTCAGATGCGATTTGTGCGAGCTTATTTCGTGGAGCAAATATTTTGTTTCATCCGATCATTAGCGAAGCGACGCGATCCATTTATATTCGATCACGAGGGACTGCGCAAATTTTCACATTATTTGCGGATTTTATAACTTTATTGACAAGTATAAGATCTAAGATCTTTCGCATAACTGATTTACGATTAAACTTGCGCTTTATTGAGGCTCAGATGTACACCCGTCTGTATCACGTCAATAAAAATCTGGCTGCAAAACGTGTATGAATTCATTCGTTTAGCAAAGGATGCGCGTTGACCTTAGAAGTGCACGTTGGAATTTCATCCGGAGGGAAAAAACTTTGTCGCATTTTTTAATCTTTCTGATTCTCAAAATACATTCTTCGTGTATATTTTTTTGTGCAATGCTCATAATATTATTTGATTTTTGTAGATTAATTTTCTTTTCATGAAATATATTTTGGCAACTATGCCGTCTATAGAAAGAAATCTGTCGGACCTGTGCTAACTCGGACCACGTGCGTTTCTGACGTTTAAATATTAGTGAGTGATTGAATTCTCTTAGAAAACAAAAAAATGACCTGTCTCGTTTTTTGATAGAAATTCGATAGAGATGCTAAATATTAATTTATTAGGTGCGTTCGGGAAGACGCTATTAGTGCTATTTGCTTATTTTATTCTTGTTTTACACCTGATGAAGCGATAAAGATAGAATGATGCAATAGCGCTAATAGCGCGCTTCCCGAACACAGCCATTGTGTTATAAATTCGACGTTCGCTTTTCGCGTGAGACTAGCTGGCATCGGCTTCCTATTTCGCTAAACGGGCCTTTTTCAGTAGGATATGTTTCTTTCATTATAATATAGAGAGGAGAAGAAGCTATAGGGATAGATACACATACATTTTGTACGACAATATCGGGGGTCTATTGTTTGTATAATACGATTATTTTTTCTCTGGGCCCGGAGCCTCATCCACGATGACGATATCGCGGACACGGCGACACGGGATGTCTCCAGGATCGTGCTCCGATTACTTTGTACTAAGAATAATTTTGCATAAATTTTTTTTGTGCCTTTTATATCACATGTATTTTTCAAGCAAAGTTCATTTGTAGAATTTACGCGATGGAAGATATATATAAGGCGTGACCAATGGCGTAAGAGTACGGTTTTTTCTATATCTCAGAAAAACCATTGACCACCAAACGTTTTAATGACGATATTCGTGACCACCGAACGATTCCGCGTCGATTGAGCCATATGAATGTCAATTTGATTGATAAATAATGTTTATCCATCAAATTATCGAGCCAACGTCACGGAGTCGTACGGCCAATGGCGTAAGAGTACGGTTTTTTCTATTTCTTAGGAAAACCATTGATCACCAAACGTTTTAATGACGATATTCGTGACCACCAAACGATTCCGCGTCGATTGAGCCGTATGAAAGTCAATTTGAATGATAAATAATGTTTATCCATGAAATTACCGAGCCAACGTCACGGAGTCATGCGACCAATGGCGTGAGAGTACGGTTTTTTCTATATCTCAGAAAAACCATTGACCACCAAACGTTTGAATGACAATATTCGTGACCACCAAACGATTCCGCGTCGATTGAGCCGTATGAAAGCCAATTTGATTGATAAATAATGTTTATCCATCAAATTATCGAGCCAACGTCACGGAGTCGTACGGCCAATGGCGTAAGAGTACGGTTTTTTCTATATCTCAGAAAAACCATTGACCACCAAACGTTTTAATGACGATATTCGTGACCACCAAACGATTCCGCGTCGATTGAGCCGTATGAAAGTCAATTTGATTGATAAATAATGGGAGCTTTCCAGCAAGCGACACAACTCGACACAAGTATCGTTTTATCTTTGTTGCTCATTACCAAAAAAGAAAGATAGAACGATGCTTGTGTCGACCTGTGTCGCTTGCTGGAAAGCTCCCAATGTTTATCCATCAAATTATCGAGCCAACGTCACGGAGTCGTACGGCCAATGGCGTGAGAGTACGGTTTTTTCTATTTCTTAGGAATACCATTGACCACCAAACGTTTTAATTACAATATTCGTGACCACCAAACGATTCTGCGTCGATTGAGCCCTATCAAAGTCAATTTGGGTGATAAATACAATTGTTCCGACTAGTGTGGCACACTACGTTTACACGGCCCAATTTACGCCGAAGTTATAACAATCGATGTTATAACTACTGACGTTAAATGCCGTGTAAACGCTCTTTTATGACAAAGTTACCACATCGATGTAATAACTTCGTCGTAGAAGAGCGTTTACACGGCATTTAACGTCAGTAGTTATAACATCGATTGTTATAACTTCGGCGTAAATCGGGCCGTGTAAACGTAGTCTAGAGGTGATATGTCCGGCATTATGCGCATACGGTTTTTTTCTATTTTCTGGGAAAACGGTTGACTACCAAACGTTTTTATGATGATATTCGTGACCACCAAACGATTCCGCGTCGAATGAGCTATAAAAAAGTTAAATTGGTTGAAAAATAAAAATTGTCCAGCAACTTTACACCGGAAATTTAATTTTTATTTTACAGGAAAACGACTAACCACCAAACGATCGGACTAGACTACCAAAGACCACCAAACGACCACCAATCGATTCCAAGGGCGGAATTCATAGACGTTGCTCAAGATTTGTCTTAAGCATGATCTTGGCCAAGACGGTCTTAAGATCGAAAACCGTCTGAAGACGGCTTTACATGCATAGATAAATCTTGAGAACACAAGTTTTGAGCTTAAGATCGTCTTGACGAAGTCTGTGCTTAAGAATATGGCTTCGGCAATGTTCGGGAATCCAAGCTTTTTGACCAATCATGATAATAATTACAAGAATTTACCGGGGATTGCGTCATTCTCTTATATGTTCTGTGGTCATTCTCGCCGTGGCCGGTGGCCGTCATCGCATCGTGTATCGCGACGATTACTTAACCTTAAAGAGAGCGACGGGTGCAGTGGTGGTGTTTTCCCTCCGAGGAGGTACGACGAGCATCATCGCGTCGTGTACCGCGACGATTAACCTTAAAGAGAGCGACGGGTGCAGTGATGGTGTTTTCCCTCCGAGGAGGTACGACGAGCATCATCGCGTCGTGTACCGCGACGATTAACCTTAAAGAGAGCGACGGGTGCAGTGGTGGTGTTTTCCCTCCGAGGAGGTACGACGAGCATCATCGCGTCGTGTACCGCGACGATTAACCTTAAAGAGAGCGACGGGTGCAGTGGTGGTGTTTTCCCTCCGAGGAGGTACGACGAGCATCATCGCGTCGTGTACCGCGACGATTAACCTTAAAGAGAGCGACGGGTGGAGTGGTGGTGTTTTCCCTCCGAGGAGGTACGACGAGCATCATCGCGTCGTGTACCGCGACGATTAACCTTAAAGAGAGCGACGGGTGCAGTGGTGGTGTTTTCCCTCCGAGGAAGTACGACGAGCATCATCGCGTCATGTACCGCGACGATTAACCTTAAAGAGAGCAGTGTTCGGCAATGTTCGGGAATCCAAGCTTTTTGACCAATCGTGATAAAGATTTACAAGAATTTACCGGAGATTGCGAAATGGCATTAAAGTTCTTACTTAAGATTTGTCTTGAGCCAGTCTTGCTCAAGTCGACCAAATAGTCGACTTAAAGACGGTTTTGTCAGGTTATGTGCTACATTAGTGGTGATATTCCAGTGTCGGGATTGCGTCATTCTCGCCGTCGCGCGTCATGGCCGTCATCATCGCGTCGTGTATCGCGACGATTAACCTTAAAGAGAGCGACGGGTGCAGTGGTGGTGTTTTCCCTCTGAGGAGGTACGACGAGTAAACTCGAGTCGCCGATACTCAAGGCGAGGAGGTGTGACGAGGAAAGTGCGTAGTGATCGATGTGAGAGACGAGTAGCCGAGAACGACGAGGAAGAGCAGAGGAAGCGAGTGCGAAAGGGGAGAGCGAGAGAGCGAGAGAGAGGGACAGCGGACAGGCCGAAGCCAGGAATTCCGACGACCGCGACTCCATCAGGGAGTTCCAGAAGTGGCAACGCATTTTATCACTTTCCCGGCAGCGAGTACGGCACCGTTGGTTTCAGAAATCATAGTACGTTTTCATCCGATAATTTACAAACGTTTCCATCCGCTTAGTTTAAAGTTTCTCTGTACATTCCTGTGATGATGCAAATCTTGCATTTCATCTTCTCTTTTACAGAGCGACAAAGTAAAGTGAAACTCAAAATACTTAAGACTGGTACTAGATAAATTTCCGAAATGGTATGAAGATATGATAAGTGCTTACTTTAACTCATTCTATTATTTACATGTCTTCTATAACAACTGGCACATCTGTCATTAGCATACAATTCAAAGATGGAATTATTATAGCGGCAGACGTCCTAGGATCTTACGGATCGCTCGCTCGTTACAGAAATCTGGAACGTCTTACGAAAGTTAATGATAACATCATCCTTGGTACGTCTGGAGATTATGCAGATTTTCAGTGCATCAAGAGCTATGTGGAAAGAAAGATGTGAGTCTCAGCATAGTTTTTTTTTTTTTTTACATGTCTTTAATATTCTTCAAATAATACATCTTAGTTTATTACGTAGAGTGCTATGTAATAAACTAATAAAAGTTTTGTAAAGTTATTGTACGATATAAGAATACATTAGAGTTTCCAATAAGTGTCAAAAGCGCTAATTTACGTCAACACTTTTGTTTCAGTCTTGAGGAGCAATGCTTGGATGATGGATTTAGTTTAAAGCCAAAGGCATTGCATTGCTGGCTAACGTGTGTCATGTATAACAGACGATCAAATTTCGATCCGTTTTTGAACAATTTTATTATTGCTGGTTTGGAAAATGGAGAACCGTAAGTGTGCGTTTCCTCAACACACTTCGTGTCTTCAAGTACATCGTAAATCGCAGTTTTGCCTTTTCAGATTTTTAAGAACTGTGGATAAGCTTGGGACAGCTTACAACGATCCTGTTATTGCGACTGGATATGGTGCTTACATGGCAACGCCTATATTGAGAAAAGCTTACGAGAATAATAACCAAATGAATAAGGAGGAAGCTATCGAACTTCTGTACAAAGTAATGCAAGTTCTTTTCTACAGAGACGCAAGATCTTTCCCAAAGGTAAACTAAAATTCGTACGTGTGTAATTAATAATTTTAATTGTATTGTCAACAATCTGCTCTGTTTTTTAGTATCATCTTGGCATTGTCACAAAAGAAAAAGGAGTCGAAATACAAGGACCTCTAACTTTAGACAGTTTTTGGGGACCTGCTGCTTTGTAAAAAATTATGTTTTCTTATTCCTTTAAAATAAGTTATAATAAAAGTGTCCATGGTGAAGATCGATTCTCTCTTAATGAATAAATTAAAACAAGTTTTCATCAATTATACATTTATTTGCATTATATATATACATGTAAGGATAAGAAAAATATTATTTCCAGTAACCATACTAATAATCTTCGTTATAATAACAGATATTTTATTTAATATTTATTTTTTACGCGTAAAAACTCAGCATAATACTTGCAACATTAAAACGTATATGGAAATTAATATATATATATATATATATATATATATATATATATATATATATATATATATATATATATATATATATATATATTTTAGAGGAGAATAATTATTTCTTAGATGAGGGTCTAAGGGAGAATTCACACCTTGGCAGAATAGCAGAAAGAAAAGCAGCAGCCAATCAGGACTTGCGCTAGTAGTAAGCAGAATGTACTGTGCATGCATACTGTAGTATGCTTACTATCAGCTCAAGTCCTGATTGGCTGCTGCTTTTCTGCTTTCTGCTATTCTGCCAAGGTGTGAATTCTCTCTAAGGTCACAATGGATTTTGCAAGGCAACAAACGCATGGAAACGTAAAATAGAGGATATTGTTCGTAAATCACTGGAACAAATTTCGAACTACGTTCTGTCTAACAAGAAAACCATCAGCAGGCTGCCAATGAGGATCATTATGATGCAATTCTTCAACATTTTCAATTGCATCATTTACAATTGCATCATCATCTGGATCTTCTGGGAGAATATCTTTAAATTGTAAGGATAAATTGTGCAAAACTGCACAAGCTGAAACAACTGCTGTACAGGTAATAAGTTTTAAAGACAATCCTCTTGCTAAGCAAGGAAATCGTCTCTTCCAAACTCCAAACGTTCTCTCAACAACCATCCTCGTTCGTGATTGAATTACATTATATCTGTATGTAATGAAATATATTATTTATTATATACTCTTATTATATAATACTAAATACTTTTAAACGACATATTAAAATTTAAATTAAACGACAATTAAATTTAGGTTTCTCGAAAATTAACCATAGAAAGATAATAATTGGGCAAAGAAAGAACAACGCGGTTATTAGTGCGTGAAAAGTCAAACAGACAATAATTAAATATTTTTAAAGATACATAAGCGCGAACGTTTTTGGCTCCGCTTTAAGCTATCTTCAGCGATGTCACAAAGTGTAAAATAAAATCACGTAATCGCAGACTTTCTATTCTGGTTCTATTTGTAAGGCGTTCTGATCACACCATCAAGAAGCAAAACAAATATGGAGCATGAGATATAAACTTTTATTTTTCACTTTGTTACATCGTTGAAGATGACTTAAAGCGGAGTCGGCTTAAACATTCGCGCTTATATCTTTTTACAAATATTAAATTATTGTCTTTCTGACTTTTCACGCACTAATAATCGCATTGTTCTCTCATTGCCTAATTTCTATCTTTCTATGGTCAAATTTATTTACAATTACTCTCTTTTCTTCTCTTTACCTCTGTTCTTCTTCATTCTGTGGGTTTCTAAAGGGTGTCAAAAGAAATGGGAGACAAGGATATCCTGCATCTCCAATCAACATTCCTGTTAATTCGCGTTGTTGATATCTCATAAAAACTCGAGAATTTTGGAAGATTCGGCTGTCGTGTTGACTTCCAGGCCATTCTGGGACAAGGTCCAAAAATTCCATTCGTGGTCCCACAATAGCCTTTTACACAAAGAGTAAAAAAATGAGAAAAAGTTAATGAGTCAAGTTGAGTTAATTGAGTCAAAAAGTTCTGAGTCATTTTTTTCTATAATGCTTAGCAAAATAGTAATTATTGAGTAAAGTCAATCCAATCAGGGGGCCTATTACGTATCTTTTCATGAGGTGAAAATGCGAAAAGTGAATAGATTTACTAGATTTCAGCCAATGAAACCGTAGATACTCTAGTAAATTCTCTCACTTTTTGGATTTTTACCTCGTGAAAAGATACGTAATAGGCCCCCGGCACTGTCTTTTAACCGGGCCAGTGTACGCTCATTCATACTACCAGGCGCGCGGCTCACTGACGTACAGTCGGCTAAAGGACTGCGCTGAGATTGATTTTACTCAATAATTACTAAGTATTATAGAAAAAAATGGCTTAGGACTTTTTAACTCAATTTTTGATAATAAATATCGCTGTGTAAATAATGGGCGTAAATTCTATAGGTGACACCCTGTATACGTTATATATGATGGTGTGAAAACTTTATAGTAAAAAATAAATAATTACACATCTCTCTTTGAGGAGTTTTGCTAATTTCACTCGCTCTTGTAGTTCTTTTTCCTCTAATAATAATTTTGTCAATTTATTTATTAATTCTTCACGTTTCTTTCTCATATTAATTGACACATTTTGATTTCATGATTAATTTTAATTCCTTTTTGCACATTACGATTTCTATTCAATTTTTTGGTTTAGAGCATGAATGTAAGTCAAGTTTTTTAAAATACTGATTATACAGATGCAGTGCTATACAATATAGATTGCACTTATACACACAAATCAATAGTTTGAAAACTTGACTTGCATTACTACATACGGCTTTCACCCTCTTATATATATATATTATTCAATATCATATTTTTACCTGGACATTTAAAGAAAAATATCCTTTTCTGTTTCTGTATGTTTCAGCAAGTCCAATTAATGAAAGTTTGATACGTTGAAATTGTCCGGCCAATTTCATAGAGGTTACTATAGGTGCGTTCCGAAATGTACTGATTTTTGACTATTGGCAATTTTTGGCGTGACTCTGGTAAGCAACCAAATGGTACCAAACTACACCAGAACCTATAGCAGCCATGGATAGCAACTTTGGTATATGTATACATACATACCAAACCATATCAAACGATAGCCAAAAATCGCCTTATATGAGCACAGAGGAGGACTGATTGGCTGCGTTCGGGGAGCGCGCTATTAGCGCTATTTGCTTAGGGTCCGTTCCGAATTGCGCATAAAACGCATTGGCCTAGTTTACACCGATCGTTTGATACGCGTATGTACATACCAAGTACTATATCCGTATCAAATTCGTATCAAATCTCGGTTTACACCGGGATAACCCAAGATTTAATTCGGATTTGATACGAATATAGTACTTGGTACGCGTATCAAACGGTCTGGTGTAAACTAGGCCATTAAGGGGATGCTAAAGCCGTCCAAATTACCGACAATTCATTTCAAAGCTCTTATTTTGAAACGGCTTTACAGATCGCAAAATTCTTTTACAGGAGTAAAGTAGAGGTACTAATGAAGGGTGGGATTGTCAAATAATTAGTAATAATTGAAAAAAATTTTAAAATACTGTCACCTCAAAACCTTATTTTTTGATATAAACAGTTGTATACGTAATATGTACGAAATTATACTTTCCCACCCTTCAGAAGACGTGCACAAACAATAACGTACCTTTGAAATTGAGATTGAAAGCCTGGAATAAAAATGAGAGCTTTGAAACGATCGTGTATATTTTTCACAAAAATATTCACGCAGAGCAGCAATTATGTCACAGCAGTAGTTCACGGATCTTGCGAGAGATGGCGAGATGGCGCACGCAGCTGTGGGCAGTTTCGGGGTTGGCTACATTGTCTGGTTTCTACACAGCAATCGAACCAGGACAGATATATGATACAGATATCTCGTTAGGCATTTTTACATTTTTTGCAATTATTACTAATTATTTTACAATCCCACCCTTCATTAGTACCTAAACTTTACTCCTGTAAAAGGATTTTGCGATCTATGAAGCCGTTTCAAAGAACGAGCTTTGAAAGATATGTGGTACAGATATCGCGTTAGGCATTTTTACATTTTTTTCAATTACTACTAATTATTTTACAATCCCACCCTTCATTAGTACCTAAACTTTACTCCTGTAAAAGGATTTTGCGATCTATGAAGCCGTTTCAAAGAACGAGCTTTGAAAGATATGGGGCCCGATTTTCTATCTACAAACGTATGCGTAAACTCTGCTCTAACAGAAAAGCTGCAAGCTTATTGGCTGCAAACTGTGCGACAGAGAGCAAATCAATTTGCAGCCTTTCTGTTAGAGCAGTTTTTGCGCATATGTTTCTCGTTAGAGAATCGGGCCCATGTGGTACAGATATCTCGTTAGGCAATTTTACATTTTTTTTAATTATTACTAATTATTTTACAATCCCACCCTTCATTAGTACCTAAACTTTACTCCTGTAAAAGGATTTTGCGATCTATGAAGCCGTTTCAAAGAACGAGCTTTGACAGATATGTCGTACAGATGCCTCGTTAGGACAGATATCTCTCGTATTATTATTCCTTTCTCTATGTATGTAATTTGCATGCACCCATTTATTCCTCTCTCTCCCTCCCTCCCTCCCTCTCCCTCTTTCCCTCTCTCATTGCTGTCCCTCTCTCTCTTAGTACACTGGGTAGCGTATACACTTAGTATGGTAAAATCAGGATTTTTTGGAATTCTAGGGTATATTTGAAGAAAGAAAAACGGTAATGTTATTTAGGACAAAAAACTCTGTTTATTATTTCGTTGATAAAATGTTGAGAAATGTAAACGAAAATACATATAATAAATGAAATATATGTTATTTTTTTTTATTGTTACTGTCTCTCGAAAGTAAATAATATTACATATAAAACCGTAATGCAATTGAACATACATATTCATACACACGCACACGCAATCGCACGAGCACGATACGCATACGCACATAAATATATTAATTTTATTTTTTTTGTGGGCCCCAGGCCCCGTCCACGATGACGATGTCACGGACATGGGACTTCTCCAGGATCATGCTCCTATTACTTTGTACTAACAATAAGAATAATTCTGCATAAATTTTTATTTTGTGCCTTTATATCATATGTATTTTTCAAGTAAAGTGCATTTGCAGAATTTATGCGATGGAAGATGTATATATACACACACACACACACACACACACACACACACACACACACACACACACACGCGCACGCGCGCGCGCGCGCGCACGCACACGCACACGCACACGCACACGCACACGCGCACGCGCACGCGCACGCGCACGCGCACGCGCACGCGCACGCACGCACGCACGCACGCACGCACGCACGCACGCACGCACGCACGCACGCACGCACGCACGCACGCACGCACGCACACACACACACACAACGTTAACGCGAGCGTTACTTCTGTAGTAACTTACGATATATCACTCGTTTACGCGGAGTATTTTATCGTAAGTTACTACAAAATCCCGTTTACGCGAAGGAATTATCGTAAATTACTACAGTAGAAGTAACGCTCGCGTAAACGTAGTAACAGACTCACACACACCATGTGTTTATATGGGGCGTTCCACGCCAAATCGGACACTATTTGGGTTTTGCATCTTCGATTTTTTTGAAAAATTTTTATGTTATAGTATTGGTTGAAAGAGGCCTCCATGATTTTTTTCAAATTTTTTTGTCGAACCGTTTTCAAAATATCGATTTTTGAAAAATTACGTTATTTTTTTTAAACGCCCATAAATTTACGAAACATGGGCCAAATGGAACGTTTTTTTTTCAAAAAATTTTTTTTTAATATTTTTTAACTGTATTTCTATAAGATTTTGAAATTTTTGACACAAATTTTTGATTTACAAAAAACACGTACTGATCGATTTTCTCCAAAATTTTTTGTAAAAAACTATCATCGATTTCACAACTTTTAAGCCTAAATTTATAATGAGATAATAACGGGATCTATTTTTTTTTCGATTTTTTTAATTTCCATCTTTTATTTATCCGTGCTGAAAAATATCTGAAAAGAAAAAATAATTTACTCAGGAACTACTATTAATAATTATCTAAGACATAGTGATTACTTACTAAATAGTTTACAAATTGATTTCAGAAAAAAATACAGTGAAATTAAAGCGTTTATTATTTATGCTTGATAAATTTTTTTTTATTAAGTAGCGTTTATTTTTTTACACGTTGAAATATTTTAAAAATTCGAGATTCAACAGATGATGAAAATTGGTTAAATCTCAAAGTGCCTTCTCCGTCTGGAATTACACAATGATATTTCTGCGTTCCTGTTATGGTCTTAGCTCTAATATATCGCTTGTCTAATGATTCTTTGCTCTGAATATAATCTTTGTTAGAGAAGAATTGCGCATAGATATTTGGCAAAAAATTTAATTTTATCGCCCAGTTATATAGTTCTTGAGGAGTTGAGATTTGTTCGTCATATGGAAGTTGAAGACTTGCTCGTGCCGCTATTCTCTTAACAGTTCCTTCTACTCCATCACAAGGACCTTTGCCATGAGCTGTTACAAAATAATGCCATTCAGCCAAAGTCTTCTTCATGAAAATTAAGATTTACAAAATTTTTATAATTTTTAAATTGTTGAGGTGCTCCGTCGGAAAATTTGCCAAATATCTATGCGCAATTCTTCTCTAACAAAGATTATATTCAGAGCAAAGAATCATTAGACAAGCGATATATTAGAGCTAAGACAATAACAGGAACGCAGAAATATCATTGTGTAATTCCAGACGGAGAAGGCACTTTGAGATTTAAACAATTTTCATCATCTGTTGAATCTCGAATTTTTAAAATATTTAAACGTGTAAAAAAATAAACGCTACTTAATAAAAAAAAAATTTATCAAGCATAAATAATAAACGCTTTAATTTCACTGTATTTTTTTCTGAAATCAATTTGTAAACTATTTAGTAAGTAATCACTATGTCTTAGATAATTATTAATAATAGTTCCTGTGTAAATTATTTTTTCTTTTCAGATATTTTTCAGCACGGATAAATAAAAGATGGAAATTAAAAAATCGAAAAAAGAAATAGATCCCGTTATTATCTCATTATAAATTTAGGCTTAAAGTTGTGAAATCAATCGATGAGTTTTTTACAAAAAATTTTGGAGAAAATCGATCAATACGTGTTTTTTGTAAATCAAAAATTTTTGTCAAAAAGAACCCCGCACAAAAACCTATGGAAATGGGTTCTCGGCGAATTTGTCTGAAACTTTGGGAAAATGTTGTTCATGTCATCTTGATCAAAAGTTCTCATGGCAACAACTTTCTTTAAAACAGAATTTTTGCTCCAGGAGACCTCAAAGATGGATATTTTATCACGCGATCACAGATGATTTTACCCATTCAGCTTTTAGAATAATGATTGTGTGTGTGTATTGCATAACCCATGAAACCTGAGAACAAAATCGGTCCTTTTCAGGGCCATAATAATGTGCAAAATCCGATCGCGCAACCTTCTTGCGGTGCACATTGGATAACGCTAATCCCGACGGTTCATACTGTTATTACTGTTATTCATCAATACATTAGGTTATTAGGTTTTATGGGTTATGCAATACACACCCAAACACACACAATCATTATTCTGAAAGCTGAATGGGTGAAATCATCTGTGATCGCGTGATAAAATATCCATCTTTGAGGTCTTTTGGAGCAAAAATTCTGCTTTAAAGAGAGTTGTTGCCTTGAGAACTTTTGATCAAGATGACATGAACAACATTTTCCCAAAGTTTCAGACAAATTCGCCGAGAACCTATTTCCATAGGTTTTTGTGCGGGGTCCTTTGAAAATCTTATAGAAACACAGTTTGAAAATATTTTTTGATATCTTTTATTAAATGTGTTTAAAAAAAAATTTGAAAAAAACGTCCCATTTTTTTTTACCCATTTTTCGTAAAATTATGGGCGTTTAAAAAAAAAGTAACGTAATTTCTCAAAAATCGATATTTTGAAAACGGTTCGACAAAAAATTTGAAAAAAATCATGGAGGTATTTTTCAACTAATACTATAACATAAAAAATTTTTTAAAAAATCGGAGATGCAAAACCCAAATGGTGTCCGATTTGGCGCGGTACGTCTTATATATATCTTCCATCGCGTAAATTCTACAAATGAACTTTGCTGGAAAAATACATGTGATATAAAAGGCACAAAAGAAATTTATGCAAAATTATTCTTAGTACAAAGTAATCGGAGCACGATCCTGGAGACATCCCGTGTCCGCGATATCGTCATCGTGGACGAGGCTCCGGGCCCAGAGAAAAAATAATCGTATTATACAAACGATAGACCCCCGATATTGTCGTACAAAATGTATGTGTATCTATCCCTATAGCTTCTTCTCCTCTCTATATTATAATGAAAGAAACGTATCCTACTGAGAAAGGCCCGTTTAGCGAAATAGGAAGCCGATGCCAGCTAGTCTCACGCGAAAAGCGAACGTCGAATTTATAACACAATGGCTGTGTTCGGGAAGCGCGCTATTAGCGCTATTGCATCATTCTATCTTTATCGCTTCATCAGGTGTAAAACAAGGATAAAATAAGCAAATAGCACTAATAGCGTCTTCCCGAACGCACCTAATAAATTAATATTTAGCATCTCTATCGAATTTCTATCAAAAAACGAGACAGGTCATTTTTTTGTTTTCTAAGAGAATTCAATCACTCTCTCTAACCGAATTTCACTAATATTTAAACGTCAGAAACGCACGTGGTCCGAGTTAGCACAGGTCCGACAGATTTCTTTCTATAGACGGCATAGTTGCCAAAATATATTTCATGAAAAGAAAATTAATCTACAAAAATCAAATAATATTATGAGCATTGCACAAAAAATATACACGAAGAATGTATTTTGAGAATCAGAAAGATTAAAAAAATGCGACAAAGTTTTTTCCCTCCGGATGAAATTCCAACGTGCACTTCTAAGGTCAACGCGCATCTTTTGCTAAACGAATGAATTCATACACGTTTTGCAGCCAGATTTTTATTGACGTGATACAGACGGGTGTACATCTGAGCCTCAATAAAGCGCAAGTTTAATCGTAAATCAGTTATGCGAAAGATCTTAGATCTTATATTTGTCAATAAAGTTATAAAATCCGCAAATAATGCGAAAATTTGCGCATAGTCCCTCGTGATCGAATATAAATAGATCGCGTCGCTTCGCTAATGATCGGATGAACATTTTCTAAAAAACGCAACAAAATATTTGCTCCACGAAATAAGCTCGCACAAATCGCATCTGACAAAACTGAAATTTAACAATTATATGTAAAATCATAAAGCTATAAATTAGTTTTTGTTTTTAACAAGAGAAGTTGAGACACGTAGCGATAAAATTGAATGAATTTCCAACACGATAAAGATAAGTTTAATAATTTTCTTCTACGGTTTTCGTTTCTTTTTTAAAAAATAAAGATGTTAAAAAAAATCAAAATAAAGTAATATGTAACAAAAGTTTCTCTTGGTGTAAATTTTTAAAAGGAGAAAGCAAGTTTGAAAGAATAATATGATGAATCAACATTCTTTGAATACATATAGAAACCATTCAATTTTTTCCCGACGCGTTGTGGAAAATATGACGGCTCCGTATAATCGTTAATTACCGCTAACGAACCGTCGTAAGCAAATTCCTCGAAACGTTCGCTACAAAAGAAAACGAAAACAATTTTGGGACAAGAACGGAAGCGTTCGTTTGATCGTCATCGTCTTCGTTTCTAAGCCGAAAAGATGTACGTACTCCACTAAGATAAATTATAATTATTCTTGATATCAGCATTCACGGCACCCTAAAGTCCCGATGGATAAAAACTAAATACTTAGTAGCATCCGAGTTTGATTTAGTCGGGCAACGTGAACACAGTTACACGTTTGCCCGTCTCTGTGAAAAAAAACGCGACGATCACCTTTTTTCTTTCTTTTCAAGTACTATACTTGTAAACTATAAATGTATAAAAACGATTAGGTACTCGCCGCGATGGAAAGAAAGTAACACAATACAATTTCTTTATGATTCTCGAAATCAAATCTGTTTGGATTTCTAAGCACAAGGAAAAACATCTCTTTTGCTTATGTATTATTCTACAAAGCAATGATACTCTTCATGGAGTGCAGTAACGGCTGTCGCATACTAACAATGGAAACGAAGACGAGGGCGAAAACGGATAAAAGATTGAAAAGCGCACTCGGAAGGGAAATGAAAGCACCGCGAGTTTCCTCTTCTCGACGGTCCTTCGACTTTATTCGCGAGGCAACGATACTTTACGCAAATATCTAGTATTCTGTATACAATCATAATTAGCTAATCATCCGTCGACGAAACATATCGCTCGCGTTAAAACAGCCGCTTCGGCGTAAACTGCACACGTTATGCAGTTATAGATAATTAACAAACTGAATAAAAATCTTAATTCTTAATATCATTATGTTATAATAATTAAGATTTTTATTCAGTTTGTTATCTATACTGTTCATCAGCTGCGTTACCCTCTACTCTGATGCTAAGAGACTGAGTGTAATAAATCAATACTATATAAATTTAATATTTATTGCATTTGTGTTATAGAAGTTATTGTTTTACCCCATCAAGAATGGATCGATAGATCCTTTGAAATAGTTTTACATCATTCATTTACATTACAAGAAAAAAATTATTTGAGGTGCAAGAGATGCAGTAAATTGCCAAGTCTAATAAGTACCCGCGTCAATATATACTATGTATACTAATTCACATTCTCAATTGTGCTACTGTTATTATTTGTCATCAGACAATTATAAACATACACATAATAATTAGATAGATATTATATATATATACGCATGTGTGCATAAGAATATATGTAATTTATAAAAAACGGGTGCTTATGAGCCTTGATACGTTACTGCCTTCTGCTACGCGGACGGCCAGAAAGCATTTTCAGGTTCAGGCCGTATTGCTAAAGAATCCAAGACGCGGCAACGCCGCGCGGCGTTGCCGCGTCTATAGCATATGTCTCTCTACCGTGCGTCCGTGTGAGCAATTCAGTGGTGTGTGTACGTGTACGGACATACACCACTTCATAGAATCTGAAATTAGTTGGTAACACTGAAACCGGAGTTTCGCGTTGTCACCACGCGATGTCTCCAATATCAGTTCGGCCTTTGGCCTTTGCTTTTAGTTGACAGAGTTGACATTACCGACGTCGAGGAAGTTCGGCCTTAGCTTTAGCATCCCCTTAAGACTGTATATTATGGTGCGATCCCATGGTACGGAACGTATGCGCAATGCGGAATTGGCGGAATAAAGTCCGTCCAATGGCAGACATTCTGTCAGGCTAAAGTTACATGGCATGTATTTTCCGCGTAACGCGTAACCGCGCAACCAATTAGAAGAACGTTTTGCATTTTTGGTTACGCATATATTCGCGCTTCTGATTGATTACGCGATACGCGTTACGCGGAAAATATCAGTACATTGGGTGCGTTCGGGGTGCGCGCTATTAGGCCCGGTCTACAATGGATGTCGTAAGTCGGAATCGTAAGAAATTGACCAATCACAATCTATTATTCTTCTTCCGGTCGAAGAATAATGAACTGTGATTGGTCAATTTCTTACGACTCCGACTCGACATCCATTGTAGACCGGGCCTTAGGGCTATTGCATCATTCTATCTTTATCGCTCATCAAGTGTAGAACAAGGATAGAATAAGCAAATAGCGCTAATAGCGCGCTCCCCGAACGCAGCCCATGTGACCGCACCCTCAGTTGCGTTCCGCTGAAATATCTTTTCTAATGTCCCATGAGCGAATTCGCGGAAGCGCAATTGACGTTTGCCAATCACAAGATTGTTTCCCATAGATCCTTTCATGTATTTATCGGAACAGTGCATATTATTGGCACTCACAGACTACGCTTAATTCTGTATTTTCCGCTGCATGGGACATTAGAAAACAAATTTATGCGGATCGGAATCACATGTAATGTACATACATGCAATACCTACATCTGTCACATTCGACAACGAATTCCATTCATAACCTACAAAATTAATTGTCACCAATTGTTCACCCAAGAAAAGCGAAAAAACCCCCGCCCCCCCTGGTCACCAATTGCTAAAATTATTAATTCAAACATTATTTATTTAATAAGTTTTTAATAATATTCTTACGGATCTCTGTTGAGATTCTGGCATTTTATTGTTTTTTCACACTCGCACACAAGCAAGTATGCTTTTGCAGTTTCCGCACGATTAGTCGTCGGAACAAACGTAAAATTTAAGAGGTCGAACCAATCTTTAAGAAAAAAGTATTGCATTGTTTTAAAATTATTTCAACTTTGAATTAACATTATATATGAACATTAATGTTTTAACTGATATAATCATATTATTAAAGAACAACTTCAAATCTTTTTAACAATGAGAAAAATGAAGAAAATATTCCACCGATTCCAAAGAAAAATCGATCTTGTAAGTATTTCGTGTTTTTAATATTTATCCTTGTGAAAATATAAAAAGTTATCACTTATTTTGTATTGATAGCAAACCTGTCATTAGAAAGCACAGAATCAAGTGTTGCAATCAACAAAATTGCAGATGCAATTACATCAGCAATGAACGCTGTCTCCGAGCCTATTCAATTACCAGCGTTACCACCTTTTAGTAAAGCAAGATGAAGTAGATGGTCTGTTCCTAATAATGTATACAAATTCGGAAGCTGCCAGAGAAAGAAAGAAACACTCTTATATTTGAAATGATGTCTTTCTTCAGAGAAAAAATATCCCGTCTTTCTCATCTTCTGTGACTTTTTCATGCAAACAATGTAGGGTAGTGTAATAATTGCTTACACCAAAGTATTTTATTTTTTTATTATGCTTAAAAAGTCTAGATTAATTACTAGTGTAAGCGATATTTCAAGGACCCGCGGCGAATACGGGCCTTCCGCCGGGTTACTAAGATGACGTCACTACCGATGCGCCGTAACCAATGGTCGGGCTCGAGCTTCGACCAATCAGCGCTCCCGCCAATATACTCAGGATGACGAGCGGGGATGACAGTGCCGGGCAGAGTCTCGTTGGCGTTACGTAATGACGCACGAACAATATATATTATAGCGATCGGTCCCGAGATAAAAGGGCGTAGAGTTATTAGAAGTATTATTGTCGTCTTCACGTGGGAATTAAAATAAATTTCAGTTCCGTATCTATCGAATAGCGTACATATCAGAAGCGGGATTCACACACGTGCCGAAGTAGAAGTTCGAGAATTCTGACGAAATCGGACGGTAGAACAATGGGCCGCCATAAGTCGCATCGCGAGTCGGGAAAAGAGGCGCGAGGAAGGAAGTCGCGTCGCGATTCGGAAAATGGGGTGCGAAGAAGGAATTCGAGTCGTGACTCGGAAGACGAAGCGCGAGGAAATAAGAGGCGTCGTTCGTCCTCGGTGAATTCGTCAAGAGATGACGGAAGCAACGATACCGACGAGCGAGTAGTGAGGCTCGAGCGCCTCGTGGAAAGGTTAGATCGTCGGTCACAGGGGCGTCGCTCGTGCATCCAGCGAGGAGACGAGGCGATGATCCCGACGTTCGAGTAAGTGGCGGGACGTTGATAAGGATGTTGATAAGGACGATCCGAAATCAACAGATAAGGCTGTTGAGAATGTGCATGCTAAGCCGCGGGAATGTTTTAATTGCGGAAAAGAAGGTCACTTCGCGAGAGAATGTAGCGAACCGCGAGTGAAATGCGAGAAGTGTAAACGATGGGGGCATCTTGTCAACAAGTGCCCGCAGGAAAAACGTGTAAATATCGTAGACAAAAACAGACCGGAATCGAATTTGTACGAACGGAAATTGACGACTAACGGACATCATGTAAACGGACTGATCGACTCAGGGAGCGGTTGTACCCTGGTGCGTAGTGCAATTGTAGAGAAATATAAAATGCCTGCTGTAACGAGGCCTAATATTGTATTGCGAGGTTTTGCGGGACAAACCGCGACCAGCGATCGGTCGGTTCGATGCGAAATTAAAATAATGGATGCGAAAGCGTATGTCAGCGCAATCGTTGTACCGAACGATTGTCTGACGTATGATATTATTGTCGGTCGCGATTTTCTGGAACAGGAACACGTAGTAACGATCAAACGCGGAAAGGAATTGTTATTTAAACAATTACCGGAAAATATAGTCGGTGTGAGCTTCTTAGATGTGGCAATGGAAGGTTCGATACGTGTGGGCCCCATTGGCGAAGCGGCGCGACGACAATGTGTCGATTTAATTCGAGAATTCGAGGATTGCGTGTCATCCTCAGTAGGTAAGGTAGGCCGGTTCCAGACCACATACCGAGGGCGAGGGGGGTGAGGGGCGGGGGGGGGAACCGCTGGCGGGGGGGGGGACCGCGGGCGGGGGGACCGCGGGGGAAAGGGGAACCGCGTGTTTCGGCGCCGCGGTGAAGGGGGAGGGGGGACC